>NW_010329211.1:0-13028 GCF_000700745.2 Antrostomus carolinensis
CCAATCCCTAATATTCTGTGATTCTGTGTTTGGTAGCACATGTATTTTTGGTTAAGATCCTTTTTGTGCTTGTTAAATCCTCTAGTTTTTTTGTTTGGTTGTTTTTTTTTTTTTTAATGCCAAGCCTGTAAACTCAGTAGGAAACTCTAAACATAAAGCTGGTGAAATAATAATTGTCAATCCACAGGAACAGCATTCTTTGTGCTATCGACGGGCCAGAGCAGAATCTATCTTGCTGTCAATACAAGTTCAACGGGAATTGTGTGGGTGGATGGGAGCACTTATCCTAGCCATTATGCAGCGGTGGCAGAAGTTAATGGAACAGATTGTCAGGGGGACTCTAGGAAGTAATGGCATAGGAAGGAAGATGTGATTTATGTATGAGAGATAATACACTGCATATAATGAGAAACTTTGAAAAAGAATCTATGGAGGAGGCACCCAGATAAAACCATTAGCATCAAGTCAGAAAATAACGCTTTAGCTGCTTATTGCTTCCTTGGATAAGCTCTAAGAAGGCTGAAATCTTCCTGATTTTGGTATTTAATTCAAGCTGAGTTACATTTGAAAAAAAAAAAAAATTAAAAAAGCAGTTGTGTTATTTCTGAAGATGACAATAGGGGAAAAAGTACTGCTTGGGAACATGCTAAAAACAAATTGATGTTCATGCTTGCTCACCCTCCCTCTCTGTTTTGGAGCAAAACCTTTGGATCTGCCTTTGTAGGATGGAGATGGCTTTTGTTACCTTTGAGGAAAGTCTGTCAAAAATTAAGAGCTTATAACTATATCACTCTCCAAAACAAAAACACAACCAAAAAAACCCCAAACCCCTAGTTTGATCCAGAGAAAAATCTTCTATCTTAGGAGTTTCTTGGCAGCTGAATCGCCACAGCTTTCCTTCAGGGTGGGCATCTTCTTCCTGTCTAAGGTGTTGTGGTCTCCTCCAGCCCCTATAAGCTGAGGAGCAGCTCCTGTGGGACACATGCAGAGTAGGCCTGTGGGACATGGCTGAGATGTGGAAGGGGTGAGGGACAAGCCAGTGGGAGAGGCGGTGAAGATGACAACCTGCCACCAGGAGCCTGGAGCTGGATGGAGCTGCTGGTGAGGAGTACTCCAAGGAGAGCTGGTGGGATGGAAGGGTCAGGAGGCTGAACAGCATCAGTGAGGTGACACAGGAGGTGCCCAACATTTCTCCAACATCAGAGAGCCAAGTAGGAACTTCTGAACAAAGAAAGTGGGAGGAGGCTGAGGAGGCTGAGGAGTGGGGAGTGCAGCTGGTGGTGTAGGTGGGGAGAAGAGGGCTGAGGAGGATTGAGGGGATTTCAGGCAGAGGGGAAGCAGTGGTAGAGCAAAAGTGGTATAAACTCTCAAACTGAGGATAGGCAGAAAGGTTTGTGCCCACTCATCACACTCTTCTTTGCAGAAAGGAGCATGAGCCTTGGGTTCACGGTGCCCAAGATCAACAAGGACATGAAGCCAAAAAAACCCCTCCCCAAAACCCCATAAATGCTGCTTGGATAATGGAGCACTCTCAGTTTGTGCAGTTGGTGACAGATGCTTTGTGATCCTTCACATTCATTTATTTTCTTCAGGTATCACTGATGGGTGTTCCAGTCTTTTAACTTCCCAGAACAAAAATCCCAGGGAAGAAATTTGACCGATGTAGCACGTTTGTGAATTGGTGCTTTACATGAGCAGTAGCTGATGGAAAAACAGGAGCTTTTCAGTTTGGCAGATAAATAACAGTTGCAGCCGGTGTCTGGTTCAGCTGCGTGCAGCACATTTGTGATGGGATTGTTTTTTGGGCCTCTCTGATGTTATAGTTGCTGAGATCTCAGTAGAAGAGCTGGATTGATTGCACCAGAGCAGTGTTTGCCTGGAGTGCCGTGTTTGCCGTGGTAGGATGATGTACTGGCATCGCTCTCTGCTACTCTCTCATGTTGCTTGGCTCATAAACCTCAACTCAGGCGTGAAGGAAATAAATGGGAGAAGCGCCCCACCTGGAGTGCTGCGTCCAGTTCTGGAGCCCCCAACACAAGAGAGACCTGGAGCAGCTGGAACAAGTCCAGAGGAGGCCACCAGGATGATGCGAGGGCAGGCTGAGAGAGTTGGGGCTGTTCAGCCTGGAGAAGAGAAGGCTCTGGGGAGATCTTCTAGCAGCCTCCCAGTACCTGAAGGGGCTCCAGGAAGGTGGGGAGGGACTTTGGACAAGGGCAGTTAGTGATGGAACAAGGGGAAATGGCTCTAAACTGAAAGAGGGTCGGTTTAGATTAGATTTTAGGAAGAAATTCTTTGGTGTGAGGGTGGTGAGAGTGTTTCCCAGGTTGCCCAGAGAAGCTGTGGCTGCTCCTCCCTGGAAGTGTTGAAGGCCAGGTTGGATGAGGCTTTGAGCAACCTGGTCTAGTGGAAGGTGTCCCTGCTGCTGGCAGGGGGGGTGGAACTGGATGAGCTTTAAGGTCCCTCCCAACCCAAACCAGTCACTGTGACTCTATGATAAGTGGATGGCTGAGGTGGTGTGTCCGTGTGGTTTTTGGCCTCTTGCATTAGGACTTATTATCTGGTGCTCAAAATAAGCAAAATGAGGGTAAATGGGTAAAAAGTCCATTTGAGAAATTGTTGCAGAATAGTTACAGCAGGACTGGGCAGCCCTTCTCATCCTGGGAATGAAGAGCTTTGTCCAGCTGAGAGCCACACGACATGCACTGTCCGTGGAGAGCTGTGGAGAGTTTGGGGTAGGTGCCAGCTGGGTGCTCCCAGCAGCCCCACCGCTCTCCCACAGGTGAGAATTGGGGTGGGGGACTGCATTGGTGTTGTTGGTCTGAGTCACCTCTTTGGGCTTGTGTCTTACCAAGTGGGGTGCTTGGATGGCCCAGTGTTCACCCCATGCCAGCACAAGACTCTGAATGATTTACTAAATGATTTATAAACTGCCTTTTATCCTTGAGATCTGAAATTCAGGAGTGAGACATGAAGAACACACATTGCAGGCAAACACCTCTCTGTCTTATTTTCCTCTGTGGCTGTTAAGTACCCAAGTTTAAGGAGCAGGCAGGTGTAAGCTTATGATCTGCTTGAAGTAAAATCAAAGTGTGACAAAAATGGCTAATTGAGCACAGCATTTGATCAGCGAACGGCAGAAACGGCACATGGACTCGACAGAACACGACTCCTACAAGACAGAACAAGTCAGGTATCCAGCCACCTCGCAGACAGCTTTGAAGCCTTCGTTATGCTGCTCTCAGGAGCAGGTGTCATGTCTTCGAAGGGAAATATTACAGGCTTTGATGGAAGATGAGAAGGATGTTACACGTCCGCTTAGTGTAACTTTAAATAAAGGAATGGCATTTTAAATGCAAATGTCTTGCTTGTTTTTGAGTTGTAAGGAGTGGGATTGCTGTCTTCAGAATTGATTTGCCTTTTAAGTGTCATGCAAAGCTATGTTTAGGATTGCTGGTATGTGTTTCTCTTGTAACCAATTATCCTCGCTACAAAAAGGAAGAAAAATTTTCTGGAAGTGTATGTGCAGGTTGTACTGCACCGAATATACATATGAGTAAGTGTCAGTCGTGGTGGCACCTGGGAATTAGGGCAGCTCAGGGTCTGTGGTGAGGTGGTGGTGGTTCACCACCATGGAAACGGCCCCAGTCCCGTTCAAAACATCATTTTGGAGCTCTTTGCACATGGCATCTTGTTATTTGGTGATGCTAAGGATAAAAATCCTGACAATTTCTGAATAAAATACAAGTTTAAGGCAACATAAGTCTGGGCTGCCTGTTTCAGGTCTAACCTGTGGTTTTACCAACATGCGTTTGCATGTTTAACATAGAAATGAAATCAGGCTATTTCTGCTGAAGGAACACATAGTGTGCTGGGACCACGCTTGGACCATGCTGGGACCATACTGGGACCACTTGGACCATGCTGGGCCACCCTGGCCTCAGCAGAAGGCAGCTCTCAGGACCTGCAAACTTCTGATTGTCTCAGGTGTGATTGCTGTTCCTCACACCACAGCTTTCACTAGTTTGCAGTAATAAACAGCAAACCTCTTGCAAATATTGATGTGGCTGTTCCCTCTTAACTCCTAGGAGAAGGGAGGGGGGAAATCAACTTTCAATTGCTTTTATTTCAACTTATTGTTTCCTGCAACTGTAGCTGCTGACCCAAATGTGAAGACACAGAAGACATATGCCACGTTTTATTTGCCAGCTATAGAAAAGATGGGTTTGGAGCACACGAGATGTCACATCTGTTTAGTCAACAAAATATTATCATCTCAGTTGCACTGAATGGCTTCCTTTGTAGCAAATGCTGCATTTCAGGGTGCCTGTTAAATTGGGTCTATAAACTGTTGGAAATGTTCTTTATTTTACAGAGTTTCTCTTTTGTTTGCAGCAAGGGAAGCCGTACGTCTTTGATAGAGTGTTACCTCCTAATACAACCCAGGAACAAGTTTATAATGCCTGTGCCAAGCAGATTGTTAAAGGTAGGTGTTGTCTTTGTTTATTCCTGCTTGGGGGGAGGGAAAAACATGTCTCCTTGTCCTTTCAAGCTATTTAAAGACTGGATAATAAATGTTTAGATGTCTGTACAGGAGTTTAGTAATTAGTAATTCCAGGTACTTCCTTTTTTTAAGGATTTGTCTGTGTAAAAAAGCAAAGCAAAAAACCCCAAAATAAACAACAAAAATAGAAGAGCTGAAAGAATTGCAGTGGTTGTTCCTTATTTTCTCCTTGTGTGTGTCTGTTACTCCACACAAATACTTTCTTTTTGTGCAAAAAGCAACAAAATGCATGTTCTTCATGCAGTGTGAGACTGTTCAGTGTGGGGTGAGCGTGGAGTAGCTGTGTCTTTGAAGGGGAGGATGGACCATTAAAGGAAAATGTAGAAGGCACTGGTTTTGTAGCTGCTTTGCATGCAGATAGCTTGCATTTAAAAATGAAATGAGAACACAAGTGCCTATTGGATAGCACCCCATTTGTTTAACGAGGTGCTATCTCATTTAATTTGTTAAAACCTTCATCAACTATTGAAATGTCAAGATTTTAACTTGGGAATCAAACTTTCTGGGTGCACTTTAATTGCCTGCCATACATCCCCCACCTCCCAAATCACCCTCAGACCTCCCACTTGGTGCTGCTGCTGGATAGTCCATCCATGACAGCATTACAACTGCTGCAGCATCTCAGAGAGTACAAGTAGTACCTGATCTAGTAGTTGTTCCCTGGCCTTGTGTGGTGTCCCTGTGCCCCCCAAGATTTGATCCTCAGTTTTTGATTTTAAATCAAAATATGTAGACAGTGGGAATGGTGTCAGAGTTGTGTAACGATAAAAGGCTGCATGTTGAATGCTGTGGGATTGATGTGGTATGAGAGAGAGGGCTTGCTCAGAGGTGCAGGAGCTACTGAAGCGGTGTTGAAGGACTTGCTAGCGTTTCAGGTATGGAGCTGGATCTGCTGAGAGCTTGTGGGGAGAGGTCCCTGGGGTGGGCAGCCCTGCTGCAAACCCTGGGTTCTGTTCTGGAGGAGATTGGCTGGCTCACTTGGACAGCCTCAAGCAAACCAACATGCATGTAGTCTGGATGATTGAGAGTGAGGACCAGTTGCTAAATTATTTGATGTTGGAGAGAGGAAATGAGTCATAAGACTTCAGTTGCCTTTTCTCAGAGGGGAACCTAATTATGGCAATTCTGACTTCAGACAAGTAAGCCTTTAATAAAAACTGGTGGGATTGGAGTTGAAGAGCTTAGAAATCATTAGTTCAGGTTTCTGACACACCACTCAGCTTTTGGAAGTCTGGGGAGCTGTTTCAGTCCTACAGTGTGTGCTAACAGAAGGAGCACATCGCTGTTTGTAGACTTGCAGAGGGTATTTATATCCCCAGTGGAAGTTGGTTTCCCTTGAAAATGCTGAGAGAAATAAAATGCTGTTTGAGAGCAATTTGGAAGACCTAAATCAGTGACTAAGTCTTCTTCATTAACCAAATAGAAAGACAAATACTTTCCAAAGTCCTATGTGAAATTAGAGTTTAAACATATTTTTTGGATATGTGTTAACTTGGACCTTCTGGATAACTTGAAAAGCAAGTTTGATGGTGGGGGGGAAGGTGGAGAAGAAAGGAGAAGAGAAAGAGAAATGGGGGAAAAAAGAGAGAAGGAGAGCAATGGGGAGGGAGAGAAAGGGAGAGGGAGGAGAGAAAGAGAGTGTAAGACAGGGAGGGAGGTAGGGAGAGCTCATTGTTACTGGAGGGATGTTCTTGAGCTCTGGGTTTATATTTCCTTACATTTAATTTCCAGCTTAAAGCCTAATAAAGTGAAGAATGTGAAACGGACTGAGCTGTTTCTGATAGACTGGAACAATGAAATTTATTACATGGAAATAAGAGCTGAGTGCATTACACCTTGGAGCACTATTTAAATCTTGGAGAGTTTTTTAGATAGCTTTCCAAGGTTACCATTTGTTATCAGGTTTCATTATACTCCCATGAAATGGCTGATGGTTTCATTGTGATTAATGTTATTACAGAAAATGCCAGCTGGCCTAACAGTCTCTAAAACAATGGTTAGAATAACTATGTTGACAATAAGAATGCTCTAAATTAGGATTTTTTTCACTAAAGAAGAAATGGGATTAGCTTGAAAGAAACAGCTCAATGACTAAGTCGAAGTATTTTACATTCCATATGTGAAAAACATGAGAAACAAGGAGTTTTTTAGAGGAGGAGAAGCAATCTGTGCGTGAGAGCGATTTGCATCGGGGTGGGCGCTGGGACGGTGTGTTTGTTCAAGGTACTCCCAAGGGCAGAGGTATCAGTAGTGGAAATGTGTGGGGAATCATCTCTGGTCCATATGACCTCAGTTTGGGAACTTGTGGTTGCATATTTTTTTAAAAAACCTAAGAAATATCACTAAATCTGAAAGGGAACAATGGCGTGTAATTGCCACCGCTTTTGCTTTGCTCTCTTTTGCTCTTTTTTTTACCAGAAAATAGCTTTATCTTCTCAATCCACACAGATGGATGTCTGTATCCAGATATTGCATCTTTCCTACAATTACGTTGAGGGGAGAATATATAATGGGCCAAGCTATCGCTGAGCACTGGAGCTGCGAGCACGTTAGTGCACGTGTGAACATCTGCACATTTGTGTGTGCTCTGAGGAGGAGAAAATTGCTTTAATGATTTTTGGGGTGGCGGAATTGCTCTCACTTGGGTTGCTTATTGACTTTCTATTCTGGTTACGAATATGGGTTTCAAATGCTGAGTTGCAGAACTAGGAAGTTTAGAGATGGAAAAGATAAGTAGAGCTGGCTTTTGTGGGGAGAGTAAATCAAACTGAAAATCATTGTAGGGAGAGTTGGACCAGGAATTAAGAAAAGCACTTGGACTTTTCGTTTGTTCTGAGTGATGTAAAAATCCCAACTGATCTTTGTTTGGTCCCATTATTCATATATATATTTTTTATTTTTATTTTTATATTTTTCCCTGCCTCTCCCTCACTCTTAAGTTTTGTGCAGTTCCTATCAGGGGCTGTCTTCTCTCTTTATTCACTTGGCAGATGGTATATTAACTATCTTAAGGTGGAAAGCTTTCCAACAGAAATAACCTCTTCTGCCACTGAGACCACCAACCTTTTTAATTGCAGACGATGTAATAGATTATTTTTTAATAAAATAAAGTAATTTTTTTGCTAATTGGGGAGGTAAATTACTTATCTATTCTTCCTCAAGCAGAAAGTATCTTAGTATATACATTGATGCAAATTCTGAGCAGTTTTCTTACGTAACAGTTGATTAATCAGGTTATTTTCTCCCTGGGCTGTGTACCAGTATAGAGTTGACATTGTACCTTTCAGTCACCTGCAGATAATAAGCCTCTTTTTTTTAAATTATTTTAAAAATTCAAACTATGGTTTGTTTGTTTTTTTTTTTAAGTTAGCCAAGTTTGCCAAAAAGAGGAAATAATATGAATGAACTCTTAGATTGTGTTTAACTGTCCTGGGTATTTAAAGGTACTTGGAGGCTAGGTGGTATTTTAGAAACAAGTAGGAGTTGCACATGTTTGCTCAAGAATTTCTGAACCACCCCTCCAGATCAATTATTTATTTATTTTGATGCCTAAACACCCTGAAACTCGAATTCTGTGCACCTTCCAGACACTTCATCTCATCTCATGGTGGTTTTCATCTAAAGAGGAAAAACAAACCTTCCTTTGTTTCCAACTTCCAGCTAGATTGTAGTTTAGAATAAAAAAGTCCCAACACAAATATTTACTTTCCTTCCTGGCTGACAAAGATGAAGCCTTCTACACAATATAGATACAGAGCACTTACAACTGGATGGAGCTTCAGAAGTACGATATGACGGCCTCCCTCTTGTGCTTCTGTGTGCGTGTGTTTAATAGGAAAAGTGCCAAGTAAGCTTTTTATTTAAAAAATTTCAAATACATTTGCTTTAAATATTGCCTTGCCTATAGGCTATTTGGAAACTTGGTATTAATCTGATTATTTTTTAAAAAGGAAATAATATTTTTATATTAAAAAACAAGATAAAACGTTTATCTCCCATGAGCTGCTGCCACCGCTCTTACGCTGCAGATCCCTCTCAGCATCTCTGTCTCTACCTCCTTGGTCCTTCACTTCATGTTTCTGCTGGTTCACCCAACTTAGACCCGTTGGTGCAAGTTGAGCAGAACACCTCGCAGAATTTATTTTAGAGTTTTAATCATCAACAGTCTCTCAGGAATTTGCAGAGCAACTAATTTTCTCTCGTTAATACTTCACCCCATGCAATGCAGCAGGCTTGGGGAGGAGTGGGGGGAGAACTACTGGGCAGAGAGGGACCTGGGGGTGTTGGTGGACAGTGGCTGAACAGGAGCCAGCAGAGTGCCCAGGTGGCCAAGAAGGCCAAGGGCATCCTGGCCTGGATCAGCACCAGTGTGGCCAGTAGGACCAGGGAAGTTCTTTTCCCCCTGCACTGGGCACTGGTGAGGCTGCAGCTGGAGTGCTGGGTTCAGTGTTGAGCCCCTGAGTCCAAGAAGGACATGGAGGTGCTGGAGCGTGTCCAGAGAAGGGAACGGAGCTGGGGAAGGGTCTGGAGCACAAGTGTGCTGAGTTCCCTTGTGGCTGAGGGAACTGGGGGTGTTGAGCCTGGAGAAAAGGAGGCTGAGGGGAGACCTTGTGGCTCTGTGCAAGTCCCTTGGAGGAGGGTGGAGAGAGGTGGGGGTGGGTCTGTTCAACCAAGGCCCAAGGGACAGGACAAGAGGAAATGGGCTCCAGTTGTGGCCAGGGCAGTTGAGATGGGATGTGAGGAAGAATTTCTTTGCTGAAAGGGTTCTGAGGCATTGGAAGGGGTTGCCCAGGGCAGTGGTGGAGTCCCCATCCCTGGAGGTTTTTGAAAGACTTCACACTTCAAGACATGGTTTAGTGGGCATGATGGTGTTGGGTTGACAGTCGGACTAGATGATCTTCAAGTTCTTTTCCAACCTGAATGACTCTGTGACTCTATGATTAATATCTCCCAAAGGCAATGCTTAGTACAGGTGGAGGATTTATTGTAAAAAATACCATTAAAATGGCTCCATGGACACTGAAGTGAGTGGGCTTTGAACAATGAAATCTGACCTTATTTTGAAGCCTGCTGGTGAAATTCTGGGTTGAAAGCATGAACTCAAGACAGCACTGCATCTATGGCTGGACATCTGGGTTTTGATCTATGCAATTCTTATTTATAATTACTCATTTGAAACCTGGTTTCCTTAAAGCAAGAACAAGCATTGTCTCTATTTTTATAAACAGATGTGGATGCTGAATTCGTACAAGATGTTAACACCAGAATTACAGTAACTCTAGTTTCTAACTTTGTCTTTCTCCTAGATTTTAAGATCTGAAAAACTTACCCAGCAATACTCTGTGGAGGTTTGTACAACCTCTGGCATGTAGCTCCACAGTCTGTCCTCTCCAGCTCTCCAAAACAGTTCTGCTAAAATTTAAACAGTTACATTCTGTGTTTAATTATTATATATATAAAATAATATATGTATTATATTATAACGTATATATTTTAATGGCTTCATTCCAATTTCATTTTTAGTATTTCTGTATAGGAAATGTGGGTCTATTTTATGGTTGTCTCGGAAAAAGATCTCTTTCCTTTTCCTTTCTTTTTAGCCATTTATTTTCTTTGAAATCACCTTTCTCTGGTTTTTATCTCCTTTTTTTTTCACACATTTTCATACTTTTTTTTTCTTCATTCTTTTTATGTTTTTCTAACATACCTTATTTAATTCTCCTCCCTAGCTGGACCATCTACATACATACATATGGAGATACAAATGAGGAGATTATGTGTGTGTCTGTTTATGTATATGTAATAATATGATATTATATGCAATAATATAAAATATAGACATGGGTATATATTTACTATGAATATATGTGTATATATATAAATACACACACGTATTTTTTCTTCTGTGGTCCACTAACCACAGTCAAAAGTGGTTAGTCAAAAATTTATATTTTTATCTCTTAATGCAATATAAAATTATTCATCCTACCTTGAGAGAAGTATATTTTCAATAAAGCAAATTCCTCTTTGTCTGACTTTCATCTTGCTTTGCTCTCCAGCCTTGCAGACAAGCTTGGAAATTAACGAGGCCATGAACTGCTGTTGGTGTTATAGTAGTAGAAATATACAGTATGAGTTTGTTTCATTTTCTCTGTGGTGCGTGATGGTTTAAAATACAAGCAATTACGTTTTCTCTTTCCCATGTAACTCAGGTATATTGGATAATATCTGGTGTCCAGAGAGATTTTTTTTTTTCTTTTCCCCCAGGAAAGTGAGAGAGATGTCAATAATTCTGTATTTCTCTAATTTAGATTTTCTTATGATTTTTTTTCCCTAAAGGTAGCTAAGTTGTGTCATATTTTTACCATTCTTTATTGTGCAAACTATTTTCTAATCGAGCTTCAACATTGTGGAAGTCTTATGAAATACTGCTAAGCCATCTTTAAGCTGCCAATATGACTTTTAATTGTTTTCTCTCTTCTTGCAGATGTTCTCGAAGGCTACAATGGCACAATCTTTGCTTACGGACAGACGTCGTCAGGAAAAACACATACTATGGAGGTACAGTGGCAAAATTAAATCAGTTTGGTAGCAGCAGTAGAATTAAATGTAGCAATTACCTGAACCAGCCAGCTAGCTAGAGCACTCAGCTGTGAATGATATATAAAAAGAAAAGGTATGCTTAGCTTCTGCTGCCTTTTAAGATGTAGTTTCTCTTTCTATGTGGAGTTTATTTCAAGAGATATCTACAGATATCTTACCTGAACTAACAAATGGTGAGTGAAAAATATCTAGTCCCCATATCTGTCATAACTGTTTAGGTATGTGTATATTTTAAAGGATTTGAGTGAGATTTGTTAATCTACAAATGAAATCAGTAATAAGGGTCTGCAGATTTCCATTGCATGCAGGATTATGAAAATTCACGCTTTGGTTATTGGTTTTCTCATTTGCACTCCCCTTCTGGGAATACCACTCGTGCATGCTGCAGCACAGATGGATGAATTTGAGAATTGTTACTTTGGAGGAGAAGAAGACCAAATTATACCAAATTCCAGTGGCTGAAGTCCTAACTCTGTTTGTATTTCTGCTACATGAAGTGTGACAGTGTCGTTTTTTCCTGTTTTGTTTTTGTTTGTTTGTTTTTAAACTGTTCAGTTAGAAGATATTTGGATATTTTAGTCTCTTGCTAAAAAAGGAGGATCATCCAAGCATTTAATCTGTGCATAGGATTGTTCCATTGCAACACTGTACAAGCTGGATGTAAATATCTTGAAATATTTCAGTTCAACTGTGAACTTTAAACAGGAGGTTTACAGCAAAGTTTTGCTAAATAAAAGGAAAAAAAAAAAAAAAGAGCTTTTGTTTGTTCAACAGCATCAGATGGTTCTGCTGCAGGATTAACACAAGTGATCTACCTAACCTTGAAGGTTAAAGGAGAAGGAAAGCAATATTCTCTGGAGGCAACAGGCCCTGGTGAAATTGCTGTTCGATTGCCACACTTGCTCCTTTCCTGGAGGATGCAACAACTGATGCCTCACGACTAATTAAGTCTGTCCTTGGGAGGATGGGGGAAATCACTAGCTCAGCCCTCACAGATGGCACAATGGCTGAGTAATCCACCAGCTCTGAATGTAATTAAATCAAAATGTCTGCAGGGCTTGAGCTGGTGCTTCCACATGGCACAGGGAAAGATCTCGTAAAGCCAATTTATATGCAGAATTACAAGCTGTGATAAAGAAAATGACTGTAGAAAAATGACTGGTTTACTTCTTTAATAAAGAAAAAGCTGTCATTTGAAAGTGGAATCAAATCTATATTCAGTTTTAATCCCCCTTTTAACCTAACATCCTCTTGTAAAGTTGCTAAAGTACGTTGTGGAAGGAAAAAAAAAATAGTCTGAAGTTGAAGAAGTCGTAAATCCTCTTGGTAAGGCTGTTAGGGAGGATTTTCTGTGAAATGTGAACTGCTTCATAGCATTAGTGTTAAGCTTAAACAGGACACACTAGTACAATACAGGCAAGGTGGGCTTTCTGACAGACATAAGTCTTTCTCCTGTGCTATATAAAACATTTACCAAGCAGAATAGCAGGATATAACCAAAACCTTCTTAAAAATTAAGTTTCTTTGCCCTTAAGTTTATATTGATGGGCTTTGACCTTATAATAATGTTTTCAATAGTGGGTCCCTCTAGACTGTAGTTACTATGTCAACATCCTGAAATAAACCAGCACTGTCTCAAATGTTACACTTCACTAGCTCCTGCCTGCCTGCTATGTTTAAATGTGGAAATTAATGTTCTTATTAAAATGAGAGGCTTTAATGTGCAGAGAACTCTTCGTCCTGGTGCTTTAGGGGAGTTTGCTAACTGCAATGTCAGTATGGCAGCGGCAGCATATTTCTCTAAACTTTCTGAGGTTGCAGCTAAATCCATGAGTGTTTTTTGGTTTGGGGTTTGTTGTATTTT
>NW_010329212.1:0-21922 GCF_000700745.2 Antrostomus carolinensis
ATCAGCCGTGGCAGAGGCACGCTGCTCCCCGCCCCGCCGCCTCCGCGCCCGCGGGGCCAGGCGTGTGCAGTCCGCGGCGACGGCCACGCTTCTTCACAGAGGCCCACAGAGCCCTGCGTGCCAGGGGACGCTTCTGCTGCCCGGGACGAGCAGAGCCTCCAGCCTGGGACAGAGGCAGGAGCACAAAAGCCGCCCCCAGTGAGGACAGGGAGGCAGCAGAGCAGGCTGCAGGGCACGGCTGTGCAGGCTCCAGCCTTGCGGGTTTTCCAGACGCCCGGGCCAAGCCCTGAGCAGAGCAGCCTCCAGGCCACCCCGCACAGCACATGCTGCTCTGAGCAGGAGGTTTGGACAAGGGACCTCCCAGGGTCCCTTCCTGCCCGAGGTATCCCTTGGCCTGAGCAAATCTCAGCCCAGCCTGCAGCAGGAGTGAGACTGAGCAGCCCCAGAGCCTGTCCTCTGCTGACCCAGGGACCAGGCAGCCTTGACCAGTATCTACTGAAATTCACCCAGCAGTAGAGTTGGATGAAACTGAGCCTGGAAGCACTTCCCTTCTCTGGAAGGATACAGCAACACAGGAAAGAGTTACTCACAATCCCTTTTTATCTCTATTTTGTCTTGCATAATCAAAGCTTTCTGTTTTAAAATGCTAATTTTCCTGGCTCAGACTGTAATAAAAATCAAGCTTTGCAAATGCTTGGTCTTCTTGGCAGAGGTCATTACAGAGGAAGAGACCAAGGAATATCTGTATCACAGCTTGAGACAAGAGAGGCTGACTCAGGCTCAGTTCCCCTTTATTGCTGTTAGCTCATCTGCTACCAGCACTTTCCTCAAAGATCCACCAAATTTCCTAAACCTCATTTTGTCCAGCTTTGTCATAAAATCCTTCATCCCTAGGAGCCAACTGATCAAATCCTTTACATCCCATTCCTTTTCAGCTGTCCTAGCCCTCCCATCTCAGCCTCTCAGTCCTGCCATCCTCCTCAGCACTCTTAGTCCATGCACAGTCACCTCTCCATCTGTAGAGAGGAGCATTTGCTCTTTCACAACTGCATCCTTTTCCCAGTAACTGCAACTATCATCGCCTTTTGCAGCATATATACAGTCATCTGTACCTGAGCACCATTCCTTCATACTTCAGCTGCTGCTGCTCCTTGTCTGATTGAATCTCCTGTTTACACCAGCACCTTTTATCCACCTTAGACATCTTTATCTTCACCCCTACAAAAGGGTAACAGTTTTATTTAAAAACAAAATATAAGGGGCCCTGCATCACAGTACACATGCAGCAGTAGTCAAATAGCAGATGACAAGCTGCTAACTTCTGCCAAAGACTCCCACAGAGTATATGCCCTCTTTCTTAAGGGTTTTGTTTCATCAGCCCATAAAACTTTCCTGGAGGCTATCTGTGGCTCTCAAACAAGCAGAGGAAGAAGCATTGGGGGAGTTGGGAAAGGGGGAGATGTCAAACTGTCATTTCTCCTTCCCCTTTTCTATTTGATCTCCATGAAGTAGCAACCAGCCAACTGCCAGGAATTGCATATGTTCTGGGATCTTAACAGCCAGCTACATTTTCTGGGAAATGTCACCCTGTGTTAGGCTAAACTCCCTCAAACATTCAACAGCAAGGACACATCTGGAATCTTAAGACAAAACTG
Organism: Antrostomus carolinensis; assembly: GCF_000700745.2. NCBI lineage: Eukaryota > Metazoa > Chordata > Aves > Caprimulgiformes > Caprimulgidae > Antrostomus > Antrostomus carolinensis. The sequence goes on from NW_010329212.1 coordinate 1,656, forward strand.
AAACATGAAAAGACAGAAAAGAAAAGTACTCCCAACCAAAGCACACAAGTGCCTGTGTACAGATTCTGGGTAGTCTCTGGACTGATAGAGCATAAGTGGCAGGTACAGGAACATCAACCTTCATTTGGGTGTCTGGCACACAGATTCTCAGTCTGGTGTTTGGTAAGAAACAGTTAGCTAATTTTTTTTTTTTTTTTTTTTTGGTCAGTTGCTTTGCAGAGAGTAAGGGAAAAGGGGTGAAGATTAATCATCTTTTCTGGCCTTTCTGTCCAGAATATCACCAGAAGTAACTCAAAGCAGTAATCTATTGACTCTGAAATCACTGCTGTCCACTATTGTTTTGTAATCAAATCTGGTCCAATTATACAATGCTAAGATGGAAAAAACACTCTGTGCTCTTTGGCTATTTCTTTCCACTACTTCCCAGCTAGGCTAGGCAGACTTGTTTTTTTCCTCAAAGTTTAATCAGTCTCATGCCAAATGCCAACCCCTGCTGTTCTGAAACCTTCTTCCACACACAGAAATGGCATCCTACCTTTATAGGAGAGTCTCATTCAGGATCTGTGGTACAAGCAACAAATTTTCTGTGATTGGACAGTGACAGATAACATAACAGTCCAGGAGAACAATGCTATCTCTTAGAAAACAAAGTTTTCTAATTGAACAGTAAACTCTGTTTTCTCTCCAGTGTGTAGGATCCATTCTCTTAAGCAAAGAAACAAACCAGCCTAGAATAAGAAACAGTCACCACGCTATATAGTGGATATCTGTAACATTAAGGTTGTACATGCAAAGTGTTTGCAAGCATTTCTCAGCACCATGGATTTTAGTGAACTGTGTTCACAAGCACTTTATTAAATAGAATCTCAGCTCTAAGGGTTTTGCTAATTCAGGGCCTCAACTGGACATCTCAACAACTTCAGACTTCTACAGCACATTTAGAAGATCTGCTACAATATTCCCCTCATAACCTTACCATTTTATAGAGTATTTTCAAAGACTCTGAAGCATTTATATTTAAACAGCCAGGGCCACAAACAGCAGGAGACTGAAGAAAGAACAAGGTCCAGCTGCCTGAGTTCCACCTCAGATGTTCTCTTCAGTTGCTTGTTCTCGCCCTGCCACAAGTCACACAGCATCCCCCCACTCTGCACCACTGTCCCCGACCTCCCCAGCCACCCGTGGCACATTACTGGCATTGGCAGCAAGCACTGCACCGAACGCAGCCCCAGCTCGGTCATCCCAGTTGCCCCCCAGCACAACCCACACTGGCTCTGCTTTGAGCTGCAGTCCCACAGCTATGCCTCAGTGTGTTGTCTACAGAGAAAAGCTACATTTTCCTCAGACCCAGTGTTGCTCAGGATTACAAAAGGGGTCTTACCACTGTGCCCAAGCAAATAATTTATTTTCCCTTTTACTGGCAATAAATTGCCAAATTATAACTATATCAACTTTCCCCACACACTGTGCTTCAGCCTGTGTTACATATAGCCTGTGTTACATATGCTGCCACAGGCACTGCCATCATGAACCCTGCCTGTGTATGAAAGCAAGATCATCTTCCAGAAGAAACAAGATATTTAGGCAGAAGGTAGAACAGAGCATGTTCATGGGCTTCCCCTCCACCTCTGCCCCTTTCTGAGCACCTGTGCTGCAGGATTCATGAAGATCTTATTTCACATAGAGCAGTAAGGCATCTGACAAAGTGATCTTCGGTCACTGCTCACTACCCAGACCAAAATGGATCTGAACTGGCAATTTAACAACAAAGCATAGCTTTAGGCATTCCACAGCCATGTCCTGTTTGTTCCTAATCTCTCATCAATTCAGAATTGACAACTAGGGAAAAAAATTCATTAGCTGCCCAAATAAAAGGGTACAGGGAGCTAATGTTATCAGCCTGAGCACTACCCAGGGATTTACTAATAAGCTTGCCATTGAAATCTCACTCATAAAAATGCTAATGCAAGTTATTTGCATATGTCTGTGCATCAAAACAGAATAAAGACCCATAATGTTAGATTTAATAAAATTATTATTACTGCAATCATAAAGTAAATGTTTGGTGGTCATAAAATGTGTGTTGAAGTGTAGCATGTATGTGCATTCTATATTTAAAGCATTTTTAATCATAGCTAGTATGAGTTTTGAATAAAACAGTCTAGACAGCCGTTCTTGTCCAGATATTATCAGTGTTTTGAAATAGAAATTTGCAGACTCAAGAATCACATTTAGAAACAGGACATTATACCCAGTGTAACCATCACAGTAAGTTCCTGGTACAGCAGTAGTGACAGCGTCATGCTTTCAGCAGAATACTAGACTGACTTCACAGCTTCTCTGTGTTGGCCACCAACAGGCGAGGACAACTCCAGAGTCTCAGGAAGAAGAGATAAAAAAAAAAATCTTTCCTTTCAACCATCTAAAATGAACCACCAAACATGAAATCTGGTCTTGATGTCTGCATGCTATCACTATGCTTAATTAAGGCAAAATTTACCACAAATCTGACATGGAAGTAAGCTATCCAAAGGACACCAAGAGTCCCACACATTTCTGAGAAGACCTGGACAGAAAATGCCTGCATCGAGCATATCCCCTTAGCAGGCTATGCCCTTAAGATAGTGCAGCTATGCACATACAGCTAACTGCCCTGGGCAGGCAGGCACTTTGGATTGAAACCTTGATACAGTATTGTTTTAGTGCCCAGGCTGGTGGTAGACAATATTATGTAAAGACATTTTCCTTGTTTGTCTGCTCTCAGTTCCTGGATCTAATTTGTTCCCCTAGAAAGTGTTTTGAGATGCTCTGCAACTCTCAGCCTCAAGCTAACACCAGGCATCAGTTTATCATTTAACATGGCACATTAAGCCTAGAGTAAGCATTACAGGGATCACCAGTACAAGTTATTATGAATATCATCTCATTATTAGCTGAAATTGTTGGCAGCTTCGCCATTTTTAAATAGTGCCTATTTGTTTTGTTCTTGCTATGGATGGGTGAATGGATTAGACTACATCAGCTTCACAGTTCAAGTGATGCTCTTTTGCAGATAAAAATAATAGTTTGATTTTCCCCATTTATACTCAGAGAATGAACTGTAATTTTAAGCCAGATCAAACACCCATCCCTTTGTATTTTAGAGTAATTTACACTTACAATTTGAAGATGGAATTTAACTATTGCTCCAGAGTGATTTGAAACCTCATTCTAGAATATCTGTTTTAAAGAGTCAGTTTCCTCATGGCTTTATTAAAAAACTTTGAATTATAAGAAGCCAGACTACCATGTGATTTCACCAAAACCTGCTTGCAGATGAGTATTCTTGATTTTTTTTTTAAGCAAATATTGCAAATTTATCTTTATATTCTGAGGAAGCTGGTCAACACAGTTCTTTCAAATTTGAATGTTCAGGGAGGTATGTTTCACAAGGTATTTATATTCTAATTAGAATCAGTCAAAAATATCACAGAATATCCTGACCAAGAAGTAATGTGTATTTCCATCATTGAAAAGACAAATTCAGGCTTACTTTTGGTGAGGTTACTGAGATTGCTTTCTGCCTCCACTTCATTTTTCCTCCCCTCTCCTCCCAGATGCAGAGCTTACCTAGAAGACCAGTACACTAAAAAGAAAGTTACATTGCATTAGAACAAAACCCACCTTCTATTCAGTGAAGCTTTACAAATGGAACATTTTTTCCTAGTATGCCAGGCACTCTGTACACCTAATTTGCATTGGTACTACAATGTGGTTTTATTAGAATTTGCAATGTTTCCCTGTGGAAATGCTGATTTTTGATCAGACAAGTGTCCATGAGCCTTCATTCAAAACCACTGCCATAGTGTTCGTTTTTGTTAGACCTGTAAAACCTGCCTTTTCCAACTCTCCTATTTCTTCAGTCCATGCAGACACCCTTCTCTTCTGCTCTGCTCTATAACACACCCAGTGGTCATTAAAGTTCCATTTGAAAAGAATTAAAAAGGACTATAATTTTTAATGCAATTAAATTGGACCAATTATTTCTTGAAGCCACAGGCGTATAATTTCCTATAAGCACTGAAGAAAAAAAAAATCAATATTCCAAGTTCATAAATTATTTATCACTCCATCAGGCTGCCATTTGTTAATGCAACAGAAGGACACCATTCTAGACCTGGACAAGAATTTCAGCTTTCATTCATATAGATAAGAAAGATGCACAACAAGAACAATAAAACTACTAACAGCAGTCCAGAAAACAGAAGTACTCTCAACTTCCTGTGCCCATGCTCCCCAAAGACAGTTAGTTCCCTATAAGAAACACTTGCATTAAAAAAATGCCTTTATATTATTAAAATGTTGCACATTGTTCTTGCCATATGTGATATTTTAATATTTTGGTGGGTTTCTTACTAGTTTTGGAATCAGTTCCACATAAGACCTACAGTCACAGATAGTGTTTATTAAGCCAAGTTTCTGAATGCCAGGAGTGTACATGTGACTTAAGTGTTTAAAAAGAACTATCATAATATTTCTATACTTTGTGTTAGTTTTCTCAATGTCTTGCTCTAACCGTGAAAGGTGTAGTAGTGTATACTGTTTACCCTCAGGTTTTTGTTGTGTTTGGGGTTTTTTTGTTGTTGGTTTGTTCTGTTTTACTTTTTAAACCTAGCATCCTCTTTCTAGGTTTTCTCAGCTTCCTTCACAAAGTATTGTGGTGGTTTCACTTGGCCAGCAGCCAAACACAACCATTTGCTCACTTCCCCCACCAGGGGACAGGGGAGAGAACTGTGGGCTGTTTTACTTTTTAAACCTAGCATCCTCTTTCTAGGTTTTCTCAGCTTCCTTCACAAAGTATTGTGGTGGTTTCACTTGGCCAGCAGCCAAACACAACCATTTGCTCACTTCCCCCACCAGGGGACAGGGGAGAGAACTGTGGGCAAGGGTAAGGAGACAAGAACAATTTAATAATTGAAATAAAGTAAAACTTCAAATAATACTGATATTAAAATTAAAATAATAATACTAGTAATAAAATATGGAAGTGAGTGAGACCCAGTGCAATTGCTCACCACTCACTGACCAAGCCTGGCTGGTTCCTAAATAATGATCCTGGAGTAGCGACAATCCCAAAACTGAAACTGCAATTCCAGAAGAGTGAGAGCCCAAGTGAAAGCCAGAGAGAATAAGAGAGGAGGAGATCCCCATTAATATACTGAACATGACATTATATGATATGGGAGATCCTGTTGGCATATCCAAATGCCAATTTAGCTAATTGAGTTAAATATTCCTCACCCCCCTTAGATCTTGCACTTGTAGACTAGAAACACACAAAGTCCTTCAACTTCTAGAAAAAAAAATGAAAACATTGGTGTGTTATCAACGTTTTTGTCAAAACAAATTCCATGCTGAAACCAAAACACAGCACTATTCTAGCTACTAAAAAGAAATCCAGCTTTGTCTCACCTAAAAACCAGAAGTATACACCATTGCCACTGCTCAGCACTCACCTGGCTCTTTTCATCTTTACATATGACTGCAATTAATTTTTGCTACCACCATATACATTAATATCTTCTATTTCCATTTATGCAGAGGAAGCAGCTGAAGTGTTAAGAAAAATCAGGGATTCAAGCAGGGAAAATGCTGTCACTCCACAGTTACATCCTGCTGGAGGTCTGAGTCTGCTTTGCTACCAAGCCATTACATCTCTTCAAACAAGCATTTGGGGCCAGTTAGAGAAGAAACATGCTGACACACATATATTCCCAGGAACATAGAGGTTTCATTACCAGAACAGCAGTAACTGGATGTGAAAGCACAACTGGATCAAGTTCTAGCAGGGTCAGCTCCCTTTTCTGTCCTCCTGACATAGATAAACTGAACAACATATAGTTTATTCTGTATATGCCTTTGTAGTGTGACCTTGGAATAAAAGTGTCTGTCTAATCTGAGTGGATATGAAAGTTGCCATGTCACTTCCCAAATAAAAGAAGGCTTGGTCCGTTGTTATTAGGTCAAACACTCATTTATTCTGTGAAAGCCTACTCTGACCAAAGTCAAAAGCAATTTTACTCGCACAGTGCTGCACCCAACTGTCTGGCTGGTTTCAGACTTAGAAAACAGCATGTCCAGAGGGAACACAGTGCTTTAAGGTACAGAATGTTATTTGAAATACTGCTCCTTGAAGTGTGGAAAAAAATGTTTGCATTAACCTAAACACATACATATCACTTCATCCCAAGTCTGGGAACATAAGTTGTAGAAAGATGTGATATACTGAATTTCACATGTCTACCTGTTGCCTATCAAAGCTTTCTGGATCCAACCATTCAGAAGTTATACATGATCTCTGAGATCTTTCACTTTTCTTCAAAGGCAAATTAAATAAAAAGTCGTCCTTAAGACTAGAGGCAGCTCCTCCTTCACATATCATAAAGTTCTTCAGTCAACTGACAAGGGAAGATTAGTACATTTATTAGTCTAAGATTTAAGATCCTTAATGTAAGGATCTTTTGCTTACCTGACAAGCATATCTATAACCACACTGTCTGTGAATTCACTTTTGATCAAATGCAAAACAGTCATCTGTATTTCAATAAAATTGACAGAAGAATATACAGATCTGAGTTGTTCATTTCTTACATGCATTAGGAAACTCATCAGTAGGTGGAAGAGACATCTTAGCCCTGATTTTGGTAAAGGACGGACAGAGTCTGTTACGCATTGGTAAACCCAAACACAAGATTTCTTAATAGGACAAAGGAAGGGAAAGAAAAAAGGGTTCATGAGTTTTGTTGCTGTTGTGGTTTAACCTGCCCATTAAATACCACACAGTTGTTTGCTCACCAGCCTCCCCCAGCACCAGGGGATGGGGGAGAGAATTGGAGGGCTAAGGTCAAAGAGGCTTGAAGGTTGAGATAAAAATTTAATAATTTAAATAAAATTAAATCATAATTGTAATAGCAACAGTAATAATAATTATAATTAAAATAATAGTAATGATAGCATATACAAAGAAGCAATGCACAATGCAATTGCTCACCACCAACCAAGGCCTAGTTTATTGCCAGCTAGTGAGAGGATAGAGTTAATTAAACCATAATCCCAGAAGAGAGCAAGCTTTCTGGACAACCCTCATTTATATACTGAACATGACATTATAGAACATGGAATATTCCATTAGCCAATTTAGGTCCATTGCTCTTTGCATGCTCCTACCCAGCTTGTGCAAGGCCTTCTTGCAACCGTACAGTCTAGCAAAACATGAGAATTTGAAAAGTCCTTGATTTCTTAGCAATAAATAAAAACATCAGTATAGTATCAACATTCTTCTCATACCAAATTCCATACAAAATCCAAAACACAGTTCTAGTCTAGCTACTAAGACAACAAGTAGCTCTATCCTAGTCAAAACCAGGACAGTTCATTGCAGAAAACTCATTATATACCAAATTGTACCAGCTCTGAGAAAGTGAAAACTTAAAGTTGAACCAGTTCACAAGATGTTCTTTTCCATAATAGCATGATATCAAGGTCCAGGATCTTGCCAAACTGGGAGGGACTTTTTACAAGGGCAGTTAATGACAGAACAAGGGGAAATGGCTTTAAACTAGAAGAGGGTAGGCTTAGATTACATATTAGGAAGAAATTCTTTCCTGTGAGGGTGGTCAGACACTGGAACATGTTGCCCAGAGAAGCTGTGGATCCTCCCTCCCTGGAAGTGTTCAAGGCCAGGTTGGATGAGGCTTTGAGCCACCTGCTCATGGCAGGGGCATTGGAACTGGATGTTCTTTAAGGTTCCTTCCAACTCATATCATTCTATGATTCTATGAAACAGGTTAATTGTGGGGAGGACACTGCAGTTTCTGGATGTAGAAAAGAGTTGCATCTACTTTTAAAAACTCTTCTGTACATAGAAGAAAAAGATTTAACTAGCACAAGCCCATCTTTTCCAAGGCTAGCTCTTCGTGTTGCCTTACACTGGGAATGGAGTGGGATTTCTCAGCCATGACCAACTAATTTAGAGGCATGAGTTTCATCTCTGTCCTCTGCACTGCTGAGCCACTCCTTCTCAAATTCTGGAGCAATACAGCATGGCAAGAAGGAACCTGAACTGGCTGTCACAGACATGGTGGTCAGTACAGCACCGCAGCAGTCTATTTTCAGGACACACATCAGCTCTGTCCAACCAGGAATATCTTTTGAGTTTTGTACACCAAGAAGTATGAGGCAACTTAGCACAGCCAGAGAGCAGACTGAAAGCTCAGCAAGAATTTATGTACAAAGCCAGACCCTGTTGGACAGGATCAATTCTAACAGAGGAACGGAAAGGAAAAGAGCAAAAAGCCTTTTAGGCAACACTTGAAGGAGGATGACCTTCTGGGACCTTGCTGATTACTTACATGATTTCTTGCCAAGAAACAAGTGCTGCACTGCTCTCCAGCCTCAGCAGCCAGCATTATGGATCCCTGCACATTGGTACAATTACTTCCAGCCCCAGGCTCAGCTTCAGCTGCTGAATATGGTAACAAATTATTTTTAAAACATGGTATTGAGTCCCATGCAAAGCCTAAGAAAAATAATTTTTAAAAAATCAGTCCATCTCAAGGTTGGGAGTTGGTTTTAGTTTGATTTTAAAGGTACAGAACTGCAAGTAGTCTGCTTTTGTTAATAATCTTCAACTTTACTGCTGAGCCCTTAGAGCTGGCTATAAGCTGAATCCTCTTAACTAGACCTTGATCCAGTAAAGCAAGTCATCACAAGTATAAAGCAATGAGTTATACAAAACTTAATTATATCAATCAAGTTCCAAGTAAAGAAGGCCTCTGGTGGTTCAGTTCAGGGTTGGGGGCTTTTTGTTTTTATTTCTGCCCTCCTTTCTCTCCCCCAAGGCATTAGATTCTTGCACAGGTAGATATAGACTCAATACATCTTGACTTTTTTTTTTTTAGTGGTTTCATAAATAATCAAACAAAATAAGTTTTTGTCTGACCTTTACCCAGAATAGTTTTCCAAGAAGGATTAATATCCTTGCCAGTGACCAAGTTTCTCTATATTCTCATTCCCAAAGCTTTCATCCCCCTGGAAAGAGCACCTCATTCACCCCAAGAGCCAGAGGCTGCCACCTGCTCTCCTGTTTCATCAGGCAGTGTGCTGCTTAACCTCCCATTTCATGCATCAAGAGCCACCATGTTCATATAAATCATCCAGGTGAATTACCACACACTGTAGATGTATATTCACTGAGTACAGAATCAAGGCAGAGGGTAAAGTTTTAAAATACTTAACAGTCCAAGACAATTTGTATGAACGAAATTTTAGAAACTTGACACTGTCAGAAGTTTACATCTTGGTGAACACTGGTTATTCTAACCCCAGTATTATTATAAAATCGGAGTACACTAGTCACAAGGATAAGGCTGAGCATGATCTTTGCCCTGGGACAGTAGTGTGGAGAGGGAGACTTTGCATGCATGTCTCAATCCCAAATACCAGATTCCAAGGAATCCTTTGCACAAAGTACTTAGCTCCTGCCAGTTCTGCACATCCTACCACATCCTTAACTGCCATCAAGAAAAACACTGAGTTTTATAGGTGTTTCCTCTGAATTCCATAGTTCTCTGGGTGTCCTGCTCACTCCCACTAACAGTAGTAAATTTCCAGTAGAGGAAAGAGCAGGAAGACAGAAAATAAACTAATGACATGAAATTAAATAGTGACAAAATGAATTTAAACCAGAAGATGGGTGTGAGCTGGACATCTGCTGGTTTCTTCTTTCAGCAGAAATTAATGATATGCAGTATCAGACAAGGAAAAGAGAAAAATAACCTCCCCTTTTCCTCCAGATAATAACATAACAATGACTAGTCTCTTGTTTTATTCTCCAGCTCTGTTATTTGGAGTTATTTTTCTTTTAAAAGATTTAAAAGTGATTTGAAGGAGAGAGGTAGTGAAAGGGGTTTTAAGGCTTCCCAGTACCTAGCAGCATCCAGCAGGGACAGCACTAAAATTTATTTTGAAAGTGTTTACCCCCCTATTGCCTACATTTTATCAAAATTCTATCTGTAAAACGAAGTTTTATTACAAAAACAAACCAAGACTGCTTATTAACAAGAATTCATTCACACAACTCAGTGATTTGTTAGTCACATTTCCATTTGTGCCAGACATTCCAGGCAGTGTCTGAAAACCTCAAATCTTAAGAGTTTTAGCAGAACCCTGAACAGCTTTTTCTAGTCACAATTATTAGCTTGTTCAGAATATTTCTGTTACCCAGCTGGAAATGGGAATACAAAGAAGGAGAACAAGATTTAAACCATATCAAGGAGCTTGGATGACCCAAACAAACCATGTCATGAAGAGCTAGTGTGCTCTAACGCTTCCTCCATGCGGCAAGGACTTCTAGCTAAATGCATAAAAATAAAAGGCACCAAAAAAGTGACCTTCAATGTAATCCAGCCACAATGGGCAACAAATGCTTGAAGACCCTACATAAATCAACCAAAATCTGGTGTTTATCTTAGTGCTCACAAAGAATAGAAACATATACATATAACTGAAGCTGACTGAAAAAAGGTTACAGAAATATTAATAAATCAGAATGAAAGTGACTTTAGAGCAGGCCTTCTATAGGGTTTGATAGACTTAACTTACATTTTCATTAGCAAGTAGTGCAGCTCAGCAGAGCTGGATCTGCAGACCAAGCAGCAGGTTTGGAGGGCAGTGTTCACTCCATAACCATTCCAGGACCTTTACTTTATGCTAGGTTTAGCGTGGTCCTGCAGAGTAAACAGTCATTAGCTTTTGAAGTGCTTTAGGTGCACTGCTAACATCTTTACTTAGTTTCATCTTGCAGGAGTTCACTTTTCTAAATAGTTTCTCCAACAGAGACAATTGGGAGAGACTTGCAGAGGTGCCACATTCATCCAATCTATCATGCTGAAGTGTGTTACAGTCACATATATTTTGGCATCCACAATGCTCATATTTAGTAAAAGCTTGTGGCCGCATCACTAGACTTGTCGCAGAGTTTCATTCACAGAGAGGGAATTTAGGACTGAAGTAACCACTTCTAATGACACAGGGCTAAAAAAAAATTGGAGTCAATCTTGGAGAAAAGGAAAGAGAATACAATAAGAATGTGAGGTAATTGATTCATCACCAGCTTCCTGTATTACTTTGGTTAAGTAATTTACCTTCCCCGAGTCTCATCCCCATGTCCAAGGACACAAGAATGAACACTAGGAGCTACTCAGACATTAAGAGCAGCCATACAGCTAGAGAGGGATAGTAAGTGAGATAAAAAGTGTCAAAAGATTTTGAAGCAGAGTGGTCAACTACGTAACTTCCATCTAAGCTCAGTGGAAACACCTTGGTCCCAGAAGTACATGGGCACAAAACTTGAAGTTTAGTTTACCTCTGCTTGAATCCATCTCATTGCTTCTCTGGTTGCCTTTTATTTTAGAGACTCGGGTTTTGCTTAAAAGACCATAAGAACACAAGAGCAAGTCTCCTTCACACTCTTAAGTTTATAAGAGCTTATAAGTTTGCAAGAACAAAAACTCAAAAAAGCATAACTCAGTGAGCAGTGCCTGAAGGCTCTTAAAAACACATTATTTTTAACACATAGGAGTGGCAGCTTTTAGGGGCTAGTGTTATCACAGCAAGATTTGAGTTTAAAATTGAGCAAAAAAGAGACAAAACATGTTCTGACATTCTCAGAGATGTACAGGAAGAAAAGGGTACAGAGAAAATAAGGAAACAAAAAACCCAATCAGTTGAAACTGAGATCTACTAACAACAGGCAACGCTGATAAAACCACAAGCTCAGTGAAGTGAGAAGTGCAAGTGATTCCTCTCAGGGAACCAAGTGATTGATCACAGGCATTTTAATCTACTCTATTTTAGTTACAATTCAATCAAATATATGAATTAAAGTGGGAAAGCAAACACCTTGAAGGAAGTAATCTATATGAATATAATAGATGTGGATAATTTTACAAAAAATAAACCAAGATAGAAGTGCCAGTGGCCTTGATTTACTTGCAGAGGGAGAAGAGTGACCATTTCCTGGTAGAGAACTGTGATGTACTTATGAAAGAACTTGTGTTTTTTTAAAAATCCTGTGCATCATGAGAAGGCCAAAATCATTGACATGCAAATTCCTGCCTTTATTCAGTCCACGTATGCACATGTTGATAAGATATTTAAGTAGAAAAATATTCTTTTTGCATCATCATATGTAGAAGGGATATAGTTGTTGGCTCTGAGAAAAAAGCTACTTAAAAACAAGAAAAACATGCTACTTCACAAGCAAGCATCAAAAATTAGAATTTTCATTGCTGCTTTAGCCTTGTCAATAGAAATAGGATAAAGTATACTGAGCTGACCATAAGCTGACAAAAGTGTTAAGATAGCAAAGTTTCTGAAAGCCCATAATGTGCATTACTGTGGGAATGAGCATCTAATTTTAATATTTCACTGTAAAGAGAGAAATCCAGCTAAACTGTATTTTTCCCCACTGAAACAAGATGAAGTTGGTTGGATGTGGCTCATACCACATTAGCTGTACACTTGTCCATCAGCTTTCAGCACTTAAAACTGACCACACCAAAAGCAAGAGATGCTCACCTGTTCCTGGATAGATTTGTTCTAGCTGTCCCCTGCTGGCCGTTCTCCCTGTGTGGTTACTTTAAGCAGACCCTCTTGTTTAGGGTGATATGTGAAGTGGTAATTACAAAATAAGGTACATACATAGTGGGTCTTCCTCTAATCCATCAAGGTCAAGACCTTGAGAAGACTCTCCGGTTACAAAACAAAACAGATTTGCCTGAAGTAACTGATGAACACATCCCTCTCTGCTCCGTTAGCTGCATGTGCAATAAAAATTATGACAATCTCCAGCTTTCTTCCCCTATTCTTATCCTGATCTTTTTTTACCTACTTTTTTCCTAAGGCCTGAGGATCGTAACTCTCATTCTTGAGACTTCTATTTCCATAAAACTTTTTCTACTCATGATGTTCCCCCATCTGGCAGTAAAGTTATTAATATTTAAGATTTGAGAGATCTGGCTAAGAAGTTTAACTAAAAGCTGTAATTATTTCCAGCCTTCCACTGCTGAGCTGAGATAATACTGGGTGTGACACTCCTGTGGGCTCCACCAAAAGCCACCTCTCTTGTTGTCTCTTTACTGTTTGATTGCTTAGAACCATGGCAGCTAGCAAGCTACTTAAGAAGCTCATCTCTACCAAGGATTTGTTAACATTGAAATGATTGGTTTTCCTCATCTCTTTTTTTTCTGAAAGAGGATATAGGTTGGGTCTCTGCAATCACTTGGCAGAGAACATGGGAGTAGAGGAGGGCATGCTCTCCAAATGTTCTCACTACAACCATAGTGAATAAAGCTTCTGTCAGACCTGTCCTAAATTGTATTTGCAGTTTCAGGCACATGGAGTACCCAGGTTCTGACATCCATAAAGCACCCCTATCCTGAAATCTTAGTAGATCCCAACCATAATATTCTGTGCCCACAGTTTCCCAAATTATCTCTTAGAAAAAATGATCATCATAAACATATAGACATTTTTTAAGGACAGTCACAAGCAATTCACTTATCTAGTGTATTGAAAAAGAATGCAAATTGAACTGAAAAAAATTAAGATAAAACTAAATATGGTTCCAAAAACATTCCTCATATTAACCACATCAATTAACATGACTTGTCATCATTCTGAAGGATAATAATCGGGAGATGTTTTAAAGAGAAAATTGAAAGATTCAGGAAAACATAAAAGCATATATCTACATGAAAGAAGATACATTAAGACATGAGGATTATAAGCACATATCTGAAGGGAAGGTATCGGTTGGGGGAGGCATATTTGCTTTGAAGTCAACAGTCTGATAAATATATCTACTAATTCACAGATTATCTAATCGAAGTCAGGAATTATCCTGCAGAGGTGTGAGGCATGCCTGCCTAGGATGGCCTAAGAGTGACTGCAATGTGACAGTGCAAAAGCAACAGCAGGAGAACTGCTGATAGCTCCTGTCATCAACATCAAGTATGCCAAACAGAGAAAGGGAACACATGGCAAGAGGAGGAACCTAAGCACCTTCCCTGACAGATAAAGCTGCCCCAGCAAAATACATTCATCCCACATGAAAAAAAGACCCAAACATTTTGATTTTAGTATTTCAGGCCCACTGGAGCTTCTAAACCAAACCTTAAGCAACTGAACAGCCTTTTTCAGAAAGTACACTGAAGTCACTGCTGAAGGAAATCACACTGCACCATGCAGAAGACTAAATGAACTGCTAAATCTGTACAATGATCACCATCAGTAGAAATAAAATATATACCTGACAAGTCCAAACCACAAAGTTGGCTGGATGGACAGCTAGGAATAAATTAAAAAACAGGATGCCATCTGCAAAGGCATCTTCCCCCTCACTCACCTCAACTTTTATAGCCAACCACGTTTCCAGTCCACTGAGTCAACTTGCACCTGATTACCAGAGACTGCTTGAGTGACTGCAGGGTGGCAAAGATTATTGCCCACACCACAGCTACCACTCCTTCTCTTTTGTGATTTAGCCCATCTTTTTCACATCATCTCCGGTGCTGCACGCTAGGATGCACAGCAACAATTAATATGAAATCATTCCTCAAAGGAAAAAGCAGAGCCCACTGCTGCCAGAATACTATTTAAGGGTCACCCCTAATCAGTTGTTTTAAAAACACCTGATTTTCTTCAAGACACATTATTCCAGAGGAGTTTGGATTTTGTCCGATCATGTGAAAAAGTTCAATCAATGCAATAAAAAAAGGAAGCAAGCACACTTTAATGGAGACTAAAGAGACAAAGGAGGTCAGATATACACCTGATTTCTAAATTAAATTTAGCAGCTTTGAAAGTTCCTCAATACACAGCCCTGCAGAAGGAAGTCCTTCATCTATAAAAGATGCAGAGCATATATATTAGAAGCACAGGCTGAGCTGTATGAATAAGTCATAAATAATGTAACTCATTGAATTCCTCCCCACCTCCTGCCAGAGTAGAGCAGGAACAGTTCATGATTTTCAGATAAATTTTGTTATTCAGAAATTATCTATGGAATTATCTCCATGAATTACTATTTACTTATACCTTCTGCCTGAATAGATAGTTGCTTTTATTCAGTATTGGAAATTCTAGCTGTTTTGATTGGCATGTAGCTCACAGAGCACATCTCTCCTCCCCTGAACACAGGCACTTATTGGGAACTCACACAATTACACATTTTAATCTCCAGCCTGATTCAATGATTTGTTTTCTGTGAACCCGGTAGAATGTTTCCTTGCAAGCAGTAAGCATTCCTACCATTGGTGTAAGCTCTGCAGCCACACTGACAGAGGTCTAGCCATACAGACATGGGGTCTAGGCCTTAGGCAGGTAATTACTTCTCAATACTCAAGTACCAGCTGCATCAGAGCATCTTCCTTTAAGAGCCACTAACAGCAGATGACAGTGTGCTATGGAGGACCCAAGTATTATTGAAAACTCATACAATAATTACAAACTGGAAATATTAAAGAAAGTCCTGTGCTGTTATTTACCCCAGATCTTCAATACAGGTACACTGTTCACCTGTCAAACCCTCCTGCCCTTGCATGAATAAAGTGGATTTTGATCAAAGACTCAATTAGCTGGGCAAAGGGTTAGACAGTCCAGAGGGTGTTACACATGACTGTTTCCAACATAGGGATGTAACAGACGTTAGTACTCTTAAAAAAAGTGTCTTGTTTTCATGTTTTGTTTTGTTGGGGTTTCTTTATTATTTTCCACCATTTTTAGTTTGATACTTTTCTCATTTACACAAAAAACACTTGTCAAACATATGGTCTGAACTTCTTAAAGCTTTATCTCCAGATGTGGCATCTTCAGCCTGCTGTCAGTAATCTCCAAAGGAAACCTTTGAAATTGGCAGAGTCGTTCACAGTCCTAGTTTAGAAGAGCCCTTGATTTCTATGTTAGGAACTTAACAGGGGAGGTAGGTGTTTGGTGGTTTGGGGTTTTTTGTTGTTGGTGGTGGTTTTTGTTTGGTTTGTTTTTTAGGAAAGAATCCCCCTTATGTTAGACTCTTTGGGAAGCAGGGAAAGTTACTGAGCAACATGGTTGTTCAGGATAACCCATGTTGACATCAGTCACTCTTGCAATGTGAGTCCCACAAAGCTATCTCTAGAATAGACAAAAGACCTAAGGAAACAGTTTGTTCTATCATAAAAACATAATTTTGTTAAAAACTAAAACATTTCAAAGGAATGTATTTATTTTATATGGGGAAAACAGAACTTTGACAGCATTAAAATACTTTGGTTTTATACTTTTATGTAGTATAAAGTATACTTTATACTTTTATACAAAAAAATTATTGCAGCATTCAGTTTTCTTCCACAGAAGAATTAACAGAATACAAAATTAAAAAATCATTACTTGGTTTCAACTCCAGCAGAAATGCTTTTATGCTCACGGGTATCTAAGTTTGGAGGGATAGAGGGAGGGGTAGTTATTTGATCTGTTTCAAAACTCAGCTTGGCTTTCCAACAAAAACAAACCCAAAAAGGTAAAACTTCCTGACCAAGCCTGGGTCCAACAGTAAATCCAGATGACAATTCTGCTAAAAGCATCAGTAGGTTTACATTTTTTTGTTATCCACTTACCCACCAATGTCCAAGAGTAATGCACACCAGAACAACAGGAAAACCCAGAGAGAAGCTTATAGAGTCCAATGTTTAGTTGTAGACAATATGCACTTTGCATCTCACTTCCAAATGAGTTTCACAATGAAATCTGAATATCGGGCAATTTTGGGATGAATGCGAAGCAGCTAAGTGATCCAAGGACAGTTTTAAAAGCTCAAATGCCTGTTGTAGAAATAGTATACCTGTCAGCAGCCTCAGTTGATGCAAGATGTTGCACTAGCCCAGAAATTTGATTACTACCCATCAGCACTAGAACAAGTCCCCAAAGAACAGTGCTAAGGTATGTTAATAGGGCAATGTGGAATAAATATGAAGTTGTATTTCCGCCAAAGCGATTCACAGGTGCTCAAGCAAAACAATCACATAATTCTTAGCATGCAAAGGATATCTATGCACTGCTGAGGAACATACCCAGGATTATTCTCAATGAGCAATTCCTAATGGAAAAAACAATGGTCAAAAAAATCCTCTTTGATGCAAAGGACATTTGAATCATACAGAAAAGTACTATACATAGTAATATTTTTTCCAGAATCTTTCAGCTACAGGTATCCAAACACTTTTCAAAGAGTATTTATTTCAAGTAACTCACTACCTGTTTTCACAAAAAAACACACAGTAACTCAAAGAAGTTAAGTGATTTGCTCAAGAATACTTGAGGTCAGGCAACCATGGCTCAGGGACAGCCCTGTGAGTAGACTCCTTCCTGCTCTCCTGACTTCCAATTTCCCAGCCCAGCAAGTAGGCCAGCAGTGACTCTCCACTGCAGCAACATGTGGCAAGCCTTCCATTAAAGGCTACCTGTCAGGTAAGTTCTCTACCCACATAAGATACATTAACCAAGATGTTGTGTATACTCCAGCAAACGCTTCCACACAATAATGAGAGGATGACACACTGCAGCATTCCGCTAAGCAAGACCTTACTGAAGTGAGTGGTGCCAATATCTCATCTGTTCTAAAGGGCTTGACTACGTATTTAAAATATTTGGAAGTGTAAATACTGCCTATGTGTTTTATGACACAATAAAAAGTGGTTTAATACAGCAATAAAAACTCAAATATGCCTCAACAAAGTTATTTTAAATACAGTTCTAAAGCCAATATCTCCTAAGTTTTAGACAGATATAATTTCAGAAAGGCCTTGACACAATACCATTTAAAATGAAAGTAAAATATTCTGCATATCAAGACTTACTAGATAAATCTAAAGGTTTTTATTGCACTAATGAATGAGTATGAGCACATTGGGACTGCTGAGTAATTTGTATTAAAGCTATATATTGTAGATGCAAAAAGAGAAAGTCACATGTGCCTTAGTACCAAAAAGGGATTTTAGGGCTATCTGGAATAACAGAGCTGCAAATGGAGAATTCTTGTGGTTCAAGCAAGAATATTTACAACAGTGACCTAGGGCACAAGGAAGATCAAACCATTCAAAGAATTAGAAGCAGCATGCACTGTCAAAACCTTGCACAAGCAAAACAAAATATTAGAG
Source organism: Antrostomus carolinensis (assembly GCF_000700745.2). NCBI lineage: Eukaryota > Metazoa > Chordata > Aves > Caprimulgiformes > Caprimulgidae > Antrostomus > Antrostomus carolinensis. The sequence continues at coordinate 19,886 of NW_010329212.1, forward strand.
TAAATTAAACTTCTTTGCAACAGTCAGTGTTTCTTAACAAATAACCCTTGGCAAGGCATCTGAACAACCTCACACACACTGTGAAGAGGGTTTAACCTGCACTATTTCTCAGTTTCTTCACTGTGGAGAGGGTTTAGCCTGCACCATTTCATCCATGGCCTACCCAACTCAAGTTCATGGCATTAAGGGGGCCAGTTTAATGGCCAACCCCAAGGCAAGGGGCTTGCCAATACACATGCTGCAGTAGTAGCCATGCAGTCATAGCTGGAACACAACCCACCTTGGTCAGGACAGGGATGGGCAAGCATCTACATAAGGTCTGTCCCCAGGGAGGCCAGCAGTAGTGGTGGCAATTTTGGCTTTAAAAAAAAAAAAAAAAATGAGCTCAGTGCTAGGAAGCTGGGGGAAGCACTTCCCAGGCTGCCCACTCAACTGCTCTGAAGATGGATTAGCAAACTTTTTTTAAAATACACAATTTAGGTCAAACTTTCACATTTCAACTGAAATGAGGCAGACACTGCTCTCACAAGCAGCTGAGTTAACAAGTCTAACAGGACAGTGGTCTCTGGTGGGGGGAGTAATCTCTTTATCTGGCACCAACACCTTCAAAGCTATATCACCTGTATCCCCCTCCCCACAAAGGTCCCTTCACTCCCTTACAGCAATGGCTGCTGCTGCTGCTGCAGCACCAGGCTCAGGGGGCAGGGAAGAGGCAATTTATTTTGAGCCATCACAATCAATTCCAGGACTGTTAAACCTACAAGGTAATGAGCCACAGAGGATGTTTACTTTAAACATATACAGCATGCTGAATAGAACAGCATAGGCTTGGCTTTTGTAAAGTAGTTCAATTTGACTTTGAAAATCACAGTCAACATAAGTTAAAGCACTGAAAAGACAAGTTTTACTGCATACATCATTTGCACAAGAATTTGAACTTCTGTTTGCCTATGATTTTTTTTTTTTTTTCCTTTTAAAAGGTGCTAATCTTATTTCAATCAGAATTATTTTGGTGTTCTGACTGAGAAGCTTGGTACCAACTGTTCCTGCACTCACCTGGCACCAAGTACTTTTTCCCCTTACCAAGATTAGTCAGTAGACTTCCAGGGAAGAAAGTTAGTATTACAGCAAGAGAAAAATTAAAATACACAGCTTCCTCAAATAATATGCAAGCAATTGGCAGAAACAAGACTCAGTCTTCTGATTTAGACACTGTGGAGCTCTTCTTGTTAATTAAAAAAGGTTAGGTGAATGATTTAGATGAGCAATTCAGAAGAATTATGAACCTTCCTAAATCTTTGTTCAAAATAAGAGCTGAAATTTCTGGGGACTCATAAAATGCTAACTTTCGTCACACATAACCTCGTGCATGCATACACACACACATGCACACCTCAAACTCTCCACTTTCTCCTACTCTTACTACATTTAATAAGTAGTAAAAGTGTCAGAATAACCTTGAAGAGTAATGCCTTTATCAATAGAAAGTTTTCCACTCCATGCCGTCTTCGGTAACACCAAGATCATTGTTCAGGGTAGGAATTCTGGAAACAGCTTGCCTTGTTTTTTGAAAAGTAAAATTTTGTTGTCAACCAAAACAATATTTTGATTAATTCCATTTTGTACATGACTTTTTTAAATGTCATTCCATATGCACAAAAACTTAGGAGAAGCTTTTTTTTTTTTAACCTCAAGTGCATTATGTCGCTCTACATAAGCGCCTCTAATCACACTATTTTTTAACATTTAAATGTGAAAGAATGTCTGTTTTGAAAACACTGCTCAAAAATGAGTCTATTTGCTTTTCCTCAGCTTTACCACTTGCCTGAAGGAGCATGAGAGGACCTGAACCACAGTCCTCACCATGACTTGTATGCCAAGTCTAGTCCAATGGCAGTTTAAACCATTTATGCCACCCTAGGATTGAGGTGACAGACCCTGCCAACATGAGTACTGTGCCATGATAATACACCTGCCAGCTGGAGTGTGCTCACAGCTGATCTTTCTGATGTGTGCAGAGGTATGTGGTTTTGCCTA
>NW_010329213.1:0-4122 GCF_000700745.2 Antrostomus carolinensis
TCTCTTCTCTTCTCTTCTCTTCTCTTCATTTCCCTCTTTCTTTTAGAAGCAAGACTTTCCTGAACTTGAAAGGTAATAAATATCAGAGGGGGGATTTCACTAAAAGAAGCAATTTTTTTCTCACAGAGCAGCTTATCAACACAAATGGAAACCCTTGTCTGACTGTAACTGTAGGTTTCTATCTCTAGTCAATTTTAGGTGATTTGGTTCATTTGGTACATTTCCTATGTCACTTGAAGCTCATTCTGCTGAAGTGCTGCAAATGTCTTTGGTGACATCTCTGTATACACAAAGGAATGATTCACTTTCTGTTGAATTTTAGGGACCTCCATTGCCCAAATCTCAATTTGAGAAGACAGACGTTGGTTCTGCTCTTTTATATATTTTAAGTAATTCAGTCCCTAGTTTTTCTGCTCTTAGACTGATGCTAAAGCAGATTAGGAAAGTCTATTTTAGCCTAGGAACAAAATGGTAAGCTTCAAATATTGCAACGATGTCTTATGTCAGTCATTTACTGAGATCGGGTGTTAGTCATCAAACCTCATAGTTTAATTCCTTGTCTTATTTCACTTGGAAACGTCTGTACTGCAATATGCATTGAACATCATACTGTGGTATTTGTTCTTCCAACACATTCCCAAAAGTGTTTAACTTATTGTTAAGTGCTAGGAGCAAATCAAAGCTGACGTCTGGCTCCAGTGACAAAAAATTGAGAGCACAGAGAATTTTAAGTATGAAGTGAATATAGGAAACTCTCATCTTGGCGGTGGATAGGAAGCCAAAAGAAGAAAATTAAAATTGCATGATGAAAGATGAAAAGGTTGAAGTCACTGTTTTGACTACTGGACCTTGCAAGAAAGATATTTGAAGAAAGAATGAAATAGAAAGTTAAGCAGGCGACTATCACATAAAATTTACCACAGATCAAAATATTACTTTTTTTGCACTTCAAAGGCAACTCTCTTATTTTCATAGGTTATTTAACCCCACTGGCAATCTCTGCAATGCATAAATATTTTTGATAGTATGCAAAGTGTCTTCTTAATGGTGTATAGACACTACATAGTGAGCAGGTTGAACAGTATAAATATTCGTGTCAGCAAAGATGCTGTCAAATTCCTGCCTTGACATGATATCAAAAATTAAAATTAAAAAAAAGATATTTTGTTTTCTTGCCTCCTTTTTCTCCCCAAGTTTGGCAACTGGCTGTATGGTCAGGGTAAAGAAATACCTCTGGAAGATTGTATTTTGATTCAGGTACGAGGAATTCAAATGAAAGCTCCTCAAACTTGACAGTTTAATTTACTTCTCTTAAGCTCTTTAAAACCAAACTTATCAGTTCTCTCTGTTAGGCATTAACTTGTTAAATGAGTCTTAATTATACATAAGCAGATGGAGATTTGAATTAAAATTACCTTACACTCGAGTGGCTTTAGTTCATTATAACATATCTTCCTCTTAATCATTTAGGCAGTCTCATCATCTTTCATATAGAAAGTTATTAAAGTATTCCAATTTCCATATTTCTTCAGATACATCCACTATTAAATGGCACATAATACACATTAGTTGGTGACTTATACCATGCAATAGTTAGTGAATTATTCATGTCAGTAACAATTTTTATACTTCTATGTCATCTGTATCATTTTATTTTAAAGGGTTTATATTTACAGAATATCTCATATTTTACCTCATCTCAGTTTTCAGTGCAAGGTTGAATGCCCCACCATTTTTGCTGGTGTGAAAAGGAATAATGTCTACTCTCATTTTTGCACTCTCATTAACTGAGGAATGGAACTGGATCCAAAGTGTCTCACACTCCCAAACAAGTGGATTTTTATTGAGAGCCTTGGAAAGATTTGAGAAGGAAATAAAATTTCTAAAGGAAATCACAGTTCTTCTTTTCTTTTATCTTATTTTAGAACTATCATCATCTGTGGATTCTCCAACACCAAGAAGATGCTCCTTGGGATTTGCCTGTCGTCCAAAATTAGAATAAGATTTTGTCTAAGGGGAGAAAATTATTAAAAGCTTTTACAGGCTTCAGTGGGCATCACCTTACCTAACTTTATGACCTCAAAGCTGGGATGCTAGTTAAATTAGTCATCTAGGTTAAGAGTTTAAATTAGTTCCAGGAATAGAGAGGAGACACCGCCAAAAGACAGCTGATTTCCCTCTTTAGGAATGCCATCCTATGGGAGAATCTTAACCACCTAATTCAGACTGGACCTCAAACTTTTACATAGCTTTAGCAGTGTGAAAAAAGTTTGTTTTAAAGTACGTTAATACCTTTCAAAAAAGGGTTGGACAACAGGTAACTAGGTATGGAAAACACTTTTTTTTCCTGTTTCTAGAGACTACTGAATGCATATGCTGAGAGAGTTACATGTCTCTTTTAGACAAAGAGCACACCAAGCAATTTAATCAACCTCTGCTACGTACCTCCCGGGTAAAATCAAGAAAGAATTGGACAAAAAGTGGCATTTTAGTTCCAGTAAGCAATTTACAGCCATTCGCAAAGGAAAGACCAGTGGGACTTTTCAAAGACAAAAGCATCCAATATTCCCTGCTAAAGGGGACAGACTATTCTCAGCATCCCTTTAGCTAATATATTAACCAGGTACCTTCAGTGTCAAATAATGGGTCCATAATACAGAAATAACTGTGTTAGCTAGATGATTGAGAATGACAGCTCAGCCAAAAGTCTGAGTCTGCACTGGCAAATGCTGCAGTGCAAGCAAAGGGATCGGTGTATGACAGGCTCTTGCAGAAATAGGGTACTACCATTTACTTGAGTATGTTTAGAAGGGAAGAGGGCTCACTGCATCCTAGGAGCCTCAACAAGACACTTGGGCCATGCAGCCATTTCACTCAGCTCCACTGGAAGCCTTGGTGCACTTTAGGATGTGGATTTATCATGGTTAATCTCAATGAGTTCCAGTTTTGCTTCTTGGAGAAAGAGAGGATGCTGTTGCTTGACTTGCAAGGAGGTTTATGAGAAAAACAACCAAAGACTGTGAGGCCCTGAGGAGTTGGGGATCTTACCCAAGGGCAATCTGTGAATTCAGTGTGAGGAGTTGCCTGCACTCTTAATTAAAAACTGCAAAACTTAGCCTGAATATACAGCTTATTTGAATTTTCTGGTTTTTTCTTTGCATCCCCACAAGAACTCTAAGGATTAGTAGCATAAAGGTGAGCAGAAAAGCTCAAATGGGTTGTGAAATTAAATTCTTCTCCACTGAGATGTAAGTGCTCTAAATAAGTTGAAAGTGACCTGTAGTCTTCATTACCAAATCATCTAGTAAGAACCTGCCATCTCCTCTTGAGGCTTTTCAGAAGAATTTGTGGAAAAAGGAATTGGAAATTTGCAAAAGGGCTGCGTTTCTTCTCCTGAAGAGCAGCGTGTGTGTGTGTGTTAACATGCATATGTGTGTGCTGGGGGTGGAATAGGAGTGTAATCTCAGGAAGAAGGCATTATGGATGCCAGATGAAGTGGTTTCTGCTTTTCTGCATATCCACCAAAGACCAGGCCAAGAATGTGCTCAAGCTTAGGGCACCATGTTCTGTAAATGTGCTTTTTCCAATAAAAAGACATAAAACTATAAACCCCTCTACAAAGTGTGCCTGGGTGTCTGGTTGCTGACACTCAGCACATGCCCCTAAAGAGTTCATGCATTGTACAGACTGGCTACACATTTTAAGGTCTGCAAGAAGGTGTGTTGAAGCTAAGATATATCTTTTAAATCATTAATGCTTCTGTTAGCTGGTGCTGAAAGGCCCTATTTTCTTGAAGACTCCTTCTGTATGAATACAAAATCTTATGTTCAAATACCATGTCAAACAAGCACAGTGAGTAATCTTTGATGCAGCCAATTTAGGAAGCACAGGGCAGGTCCATAATCCCTGTTTTACAGCATGACCAAAAAGCTGTTTCCCGTGTTACTTTGTATAATGCATAGCTAGTCTCGATTATTTATGTCCACAGTGATATGCGTGTGTGCTACTAGGATTTTTAGGGCCATCCCTCAGGCTGATATCACCCATGGATGGGCCTTGCAAGGAGATGCTCTGAGGTGGGACACAAGTTTCTAAGAGCCATGAGACAGAAGTAATTTCATC
>NW_010329213.1:4156-9094 GCF_000700745.2 Antrostomus carolinensis
GTGAGCATGACAGTGAGACAATTTTGAAACTTGTAGCTTTTATAAACATGGCCTGAGAGTTTTTGATGTGACAGTCATGCATACAGGAAGGGAAAGTCCTCCATGAACTGCTAAGATCAGGGCATGAGGGGTAAGAAGGAAATACATGGATGTGGAGGAGCAGTGGATGTTGTGAAGGCTTCTCGCCTTACGATGGTGCTGAAGAATAAACATGGTGCAGTGTCTTGCAATGGGAGAATGGAAGCAGTAATTCTAGAACGGACACATGAGGAAGGTGATTTCTTGTATGCTCTACCACAAAGTTGACCTGTGCAACTTGGTATGAAAATGTCAGGTTACAGGAGGTTGTACCTGTACAGAAGCAGCACTGCTATCATTATGAGGGTAAGGATAGCATAGACTCACAACCACCTCAGCTCCTCACCATGCCATAGTAGGACCTATTGTAACTGCAATACCTGCAGTCTTATGCCGGTGAGAAAACACTGTTGGTCATACTAAAGTGCTTGGAAATATGACAGCACATTGAATTCCTCGTGACACTCACACTGAAGAGGCAGTTAGTTCACATAGGATAGTTTGTGCCTGGTTAATGTTGCGGACTTTGTTAGGCACAGTAATGTATGGTTAAATTTGATTCAAACCTAACACTCAGGGACTGATCTGACAATTTTGTGGTCCCAGCTGTCACTCCCTGAAGTTGTGCAAATCACCTGGCTTCTGAAAAAATGGCTGCCTGCTATGTAGAGCCAAACCCATGCTTAAACAACTACAGAGTTTTGTTGCCTTCTTAAATATCCTCATTATCCTATACTTAAAAGTAGAGTAATCCAACTTTTCAACCACTAATAGAAAGGGAAACTGTGAGCTTGCTTATTGTGTATGGTCTAGAAACTGACATTTTCTAGATATAAGAAATATAAGGTCTAAAAAATCAAAGATAAACAAGCCTATCATATATCCTATAGATACGCTGTCTTTATGGCCATTGCCAAAAATATTATCCAAGGCAAAATGTATGATGCAAGTTTTAATTGGGAGACTCTGAGCTTCTTTAACCCAAACCCCTGTACAATATGGGAAGGGATGTTTTTGTATTTATTTATGCTCATTTTGATAAGTGAGCCATCAAGGACACAATATTGCAGGAAAGAGTAGAGAAGTGGCAGGCCAGGTCAACATGAGGCTGCTGTCACAGCAGGTTGACCTTTTTGTTAGCTCATTGATAGCTCAGTAGAACAATGGACAAAGATCCCCTCTGGGAAGACCCATGAAGCTGGCTGCACACTTTTTGTCATTCAGTCATACACCTACATGGATGCATGGACCTGTATAGGTCCAGTAGATTGGGACTCAGTATAGCAGCATAGTCAGGGTTCAGTCAGGGAGACCTCAACTAGATCTGTGACTCTCACAATATGGTGATAGGAGCCATATAATTTCCTTAGACATATTTTTTCCCCCATCCCCTTTTTAACTGCTTCTTTCATGACCTGGCCAATGTGACAGAATACACTCTCAGTAATTTTGAAATTATATAAAACTGGGAGGAGTTTTGACACACCAGCTGGTTGTGTTACCATTCAACGAGATGTGGCCAGGATGAAGAAATGGGCCAACAGGCATGTCCTGAAGGTCAACAAAGAGAAATGCCAAGTCCTCTACCTGAGAAGCAATGACCCCATGCATCAGTGGAGAGTGCTGTGTCCAGTCCTGGGCTGCCCCACACAAGACAGACATGAACATACTGGACTGGGTCTAGTGAAGGGCCCCAAACGTGATTAAGGGACTGGAGCATCTGTCATAAGAGGTGAGGGTGAGACAGGTGTGACAACTCAGCTTGAGAAGAGAAGGCTCAGGGAAATCTAATCAATGTGTATAAATACCTGATGGGAGGAATAAAGAAGACAGAGGGAGCCAGACCCTTCTTTGTGGTGCTCAGCAATAGCATAAGGGGCAGTGGCCACAAATTGAAATATGGGAAAATCTGTTTGAACAGAAGGAGAAACTTTTTATGATGGCAGTGGTCAAACACTGGCACAGGTTGCATAGAGAGGTTGTGGAGTCTCCAACCTCAGAGACAGTCAAAACTTGACTGAACACATCCCTGAGCAATCTGCTATAGCTGACCCTGCTTTGAGCAGGGTGTTGTCCCAGTTGATCTCCAGAGGTGCCTTCCAGCCTCAGCAATTGTGTGATTCTGCGATCAGTGGTAAATTACAAGCACAAAGCTTGCGAGTGTAGAGGAAACCAGTGAGAGCAGATCAGTCCTGTGGGCTCTATATGTCATCAAGTGCTTTGGCTCCTGACTGCAGCTTACAGACACAGAGCCCTTGGCACATTTTATGTATGAAATCCAGCCCATTCCTTTCAAATTATGAAATTCAGCAGTATCCTAAAGGATACCAGCAGCACTGTTCCAGAGCATATGACCTCACCGATAGGCAAAGCCCATCTTCTACCAGTCCACATCTCCACGAGGGCAGTTGGATTAAGTGCCCAAACCCACAGCCCTGGGGTTTCTGGAACACAACAATGTATTTTCAGTTGTTTGTTGTTGGTTTTTTTTCCCCACAGGCAACCTGCAACCAACATGTGGATGTAATGTTAACTTCTAATTGCATCATAGTAGCAGTTTGACATTGCATCTTACTAATGCTTGTTTTTCCAGATATAGTGTAGAAATATAATCATATTAATACTCTGAAAGCAAACACAGAGGTGGTATAAATTGTTAATGCCATCTTCTTTTAAGCAGCTTGTTTGAATAATGCATTGGTGTGTGAGAAAATGCCAGCCTTTCAGTCTTTCCAAATAGTGCAGTGCTTGCAGTCCACTGCAGAATAAACGTATACATTCTGTTTAAGGTAACAGATGTTAATTTGCTGTATGTTCCCATGAGCACCTAATCTTTCGCCTGCATTCTGCTACCATTTGTCTGAGACCCACCTGTGAGCCAGCGCAGCAGTTTCTTAGACATGAGGTTGCCTCGCTGACATGCCGTGTACAGAAATGGTGTATTTTGTCTATGTATATTCCTGTAAGTCTTTCTCTGTTTTTCCTTCCTATGAGTGGGACCATTAGTTCTTCTGACTTGCATCATCAGACTGAAAATGGCAGAATCCATGCAGAAATGCTGTGAAGCTGTTTGGGTACTTCAAACTCTGAAGATCAGCCTTTAAACCAACTAATTAAGTTTTCTGCTTGCTGCCATTGAAAACCTTAGTCAGATATAATTAAATTGAGCAGCAGATGACAGCGGTGGCATTTGTCAGAATCATCCAGTGGTTCAAATACCAGTTCTGACAGAAATGTCAGAATGATAACACTCCCATCTTCCCAATGCATGCCAGGAAAAGCAGGAAGAACTTTTATTATAAATGCCTGTCTGATAACCTTTATGAATCCCTGAACACCAAACGCTACATACAGATTTCATTACCCTAGGAGGGGATGCTCATTTCCCGCTAAGTAAACCCTGTGTCTCCTTGGGCTTCCTTGCAGTGTCTGTGCCTTTTGGGACACCTTTTCAGAAATTAAAAGAGGAAAAAAGCCCTGATTGTGAAGTGTGGGTGATTCCAGCCTTGCAGACAGTTAAGCTGGAAGAGATTCCTTCGAGAGTTAACGAGATGAAACCGAATCAACATATTCCTTGACTAGAAAGGGCAAAGCCATAACATGGCTGTGTAAGCTATCCTTGAGGTGTACAGAAAGGTGAGAAGATGGAGTCTTTTCTGTACAGAGTTTAAATTGAACTGTTGTTGCTAAAGATCACAGAAGAGCAAAGTAAACAACAGAGACAGCTGAGAACAAATGAATAGGGAAAAATTACTTTTGGAAACGTTTTGACATTACATTTGCTGCAGCCTTATACATAGATTTTTCCCTATTTTGTCTCATCAGTTTTGCCAGCACATTTATAACACACTCTTCCTGCCACTCTGTGTTTTTCTTTCTAGAGAGTTAGGGTGTTTTCTTCCCTTTCTTTTTTTCTTTTTTTTTTCTTTTTCTTTTTTTTTTTTTTATGAATGGAGAGCAAAAAGGAGAACATATTGGACAGGGAATCGGTGACACTTTGAAGCAGCAGCTGTGTTCAGTGTCATATCAAAGTCCCCCAGCTCTACTCTTGCCTGGAGCAATTGCATGTTATCTGTGTGTTGGCCAGAAAGCAGTCCTCATCACACCAAACTGAAGGGGCGGGGACGAGCCAGTTGTGCCTTTTTGGTGGTCCTCAGGGGATGACCCATGTGATGGGTGGCTCAATGGCTTGGCCTCAGGGCGCTGAGCTGGGGCAGTGGGGTGAGTAGGGTGCAGCATGATTGCTTATAAGTCAGCTGGGCTGAGGCAGGTTCTTACAACTCCAACTGGCTGCAGTGGAGGAATAGCTTCAGAGCAGAGGTGCATATTGCACATGCCCGAGTGGGCTACTCAGGATTTTGACTTACTATAACTGAGTTGCAAAGACGTGACAAACCATTAAAAATAAGCGTGACTGCTGCTATTGAGCAATAATTATGTCATGGTCACAAAAGACACCACAAGCCCTGACGTACTTTTTTAAATGTTGTATTTGTAGAGGTGAACCTGATCATTTACTCTTCCAATTCATTATTCTGTCTCATTGTCAAGAAAATCCTATCTCCTGGCCATAGTCAGACATGAGGCCATGTTTTAACCTAACTATCCTGAGAGAATTTCCTGCTGGGGAAAATATTTCTGTTATTTTGCTTTTTTGCATGGCTGGTGAGCAGGTTCCTAGCCCATCTGCCTGCAAGGATACTTGTATTGAATTATTACCTTGGCTCTGCAGTAGTTTAGGTTTGCAAATGGTGGTCTGTGATCTGAACAGGATCAGCATTTCTGTTTTGCTGTCGATCTCAGCAGACCACTTCACACTCTACTGTGCACTGAATGCAAGGGCACAGTCTTCTGTCTGAG
>NW_010329213.1:9131-30743 GCF_000700745.2 Antrostomus carolinensis
CACTTTCCTTTCTTTTGACCTTTATTAGATAAGTAGGCAAGTTAATCAGAATGTTTTGAGATGAGAGCAAAGTCTGGAAGGATTCTGTTCCAGGATGTAAAGGTCTCAGGGATCATCCTTAGTATTTGTGGCAGAACTGCATCGAAATTAACATATTACAACAGATTGTGTCAGGCTGGATGGCAAACTTTTCTGAAGCAGGGTGAGCAGAAAGGTCAAATTCCTCATCAGCTCATATATCAGGCTGCATAAGGGTATCCAAAGAGGTTAAATTCTTCTGCCAGGAAATAAAATATTTCCCATTTTCGGATCCCAACTGTGCTTCTGAACTTCCATTTACTTTGAGCAAGGTAGCTAGCTTCATTGCATAGGCATATTATTTTGGTTTCAGAAAGGATCCTTGTTTAAATTATAACATATCATTAGCAAAGATCCTTTTGGATCTTTTTGGTGACTGCAGGTAGTAGAGTTCTTTCCATCTTGCTCACTTACACACAAGTGTGCATTGTGCCCTTTGTATTCTGTCATCTGGAGGACATGTAGCATGATCTTCTGCCCCCGAAACTCATTTAACACCTTTCACTATTATGCAAATAAAGTGGGAAAAATAGTTTCCTGATTTCTTTCAACGGATTGAAGCTGGCAGCTGAGGACTGCTTACTCAGGTCGCAGCATATAATGGGAAATGCCTACACATCGGTGTCTGTCAAGCCACACAATAGGAGAGCAGCTGAGCACTGTGGCACCCATCCCCATTCAGAGCCAGAATAATGGCACTGCAGGTCAAGTGGAAGGATGAGCTCGCCCCAGCTTCATGCTTCAATGTGCTATCGAAGTGACAGGCTATTTTCCATTGGTGCTTTGAAAGCCTTTTTATTTTATTAATCCTCTTGTCAAGGAACAAAACCAAAATTTCCTCTTCTGTTAAACACTGCTGCAAAATCTCACGGCTTCCAGTGGCTTTGTTTAGGCCCACACTGCCTTTGGGCACACCAACTAAATACATGAGCTCCGCTTCCCTTCTGCCTGCCCTCACCTCCACGTGCCTGGTCCAGTGAGCAGTGTCAGCAAGCCAAAAATGCCAGACCACTGTTTTGGACATGCAACCTGTTCTTGTGGAAAGAGAGAAGGCCAGCCTAACTCATGCCGGGGAGAGGACATGCACGAGCATCTGCCATGCTTCATGGCACAGTGAAGAATGAAAGGTTATCAACAAAAAGCCAAAGAGTTCTTTTCAGAAGATATCTTCTCCCTAGGATATGTCCCACAGAACTACATCCCAATCCTAGATAAAATACTGCATTTTAATATATTGTTCCTTTTTATTTAATTTTGTCTCGATCCCTTTTTTCATCTTTTTTTTTTTTTTTTTTTTTTTTACAAAAGCATGCTGTCTTTCAATTAACATAGTAATGACCTATTGTCACCTGTTACCATGCTAATCCTGAGCTGGTGTGAAATTACTTTATAATAAACACTATGGAGTTCTGACTTTCAATTAATTTTTCACATGCTGTGCTAAATCAGATTAACTGTACCCCACCCTTTTGACCACAGACATAATTCCTTCCTTATAATGAAACCGAGGATTAATTTATATGAAACATATCTATACACATTTGCAAATAAATGTAGAGATAGACTTTGTACCATATTTGTATTGCTTGCTGTTTCCAGCTGAATATAGACTTCCTGAGATTATTAATTTTTGTGTTCACTGGGGTGGTGAAGGATATTGCTGGGGTTTTTGTTATTATTATTTTCACTAAATGTCTACAACTAAGAATGGGTAAAAAAATAGAGTGTAAGAGATTGGTGCCTTCCACAGGGAATTACATTGTGCTGCATTATGATGAATTGAAAAAATGTAAACACCACAAAATTAAACCCGATCACCATTAATTTATTAGATTGCCTTTCATCCTTCTTGGATGTACATATTTACAATCTGACCAAATATAATAAATGCAGCTGTTTGGTCCTTTTAATAGTCATTAACATTATGAAGATGGTCGATAGCTTGAGCAAAGTCTTTCAAACCCTGTATACCATTATACTGTATAAGGGAAACTGTATAAGGCAAGGTTTTAAAAATATCTTCATCTTCTGTGCAGAAAAAGCTTCCAAAAATTCTCTGGTTTTGGTAACTTCAAAGGTGCAGGTACACTAATACCTACTGTGCCATTTCATAACCAAAAAGTAGTATAAATCCAGAGCTGACCCTTGCTGTTTCTCCAGTAGCTTAGCTTTGGAGGCTAAAGGTACAGAATCATTGCAGATATGAATTTCCTCCTTGGAAAAATAACAAAGATGAAAATGGGGTATTGTTACAAGCTCATGGATGCTTCTCTCTCTCTGTGCTAGTTGCTCCATTGATCCAAATCAGCACGCTTACCTGGTCCAAAATCTGAAGGTTTTCACTGTTACTTGAAGCAATTTAGCTCCCCGGGAATCGTACGTGCAAACTGTATGGCCAAACCCCATTGCAACCAGTTTTGTTCTTTTAGCTTGCTGTGCTGAGCAAGACAGTTCAGAGCTAGGCTGGAGCACCCTGCACCCCACTGGACTGCTCTGTATGGACCCACTGGCTCCTCACATCCAACCTGATGTGCCGGAGCAGTACCAGGGCTATGCCAGAGGTTCCGATTTACCTCCCATCGACAAGCCTTTGTTTCTGCAGCAGCCTGTGGACCATATTTTGCTGATCCAGCAGGTGATTTACTTCAGGCAGACATCTCAGAGAGTCTTTCCAAGAAAGACCCCAACCTCACCCACCTCAGTAGCAGATGGGTTTTACAGATGGCCCAAACTGTGTCTGAAAGAGATGGCCACTGGGAAAACAAACACAGCCTTGACACTTACCCTCTGCAAACAGGCTCTGCAGACACGGCTCCTGCCCAGGCAGTGGGAAACTTGGCTGCTAGACTATTACCAGATCATTTAGGCCCTAAGAAATGTAGAAAATCATGTCCAACTCTTCTTTGGAATAGGAAAATATTAGGCTTACAGAACAGAACTAGCTGAGATTAAAGGCGTTTTAAACTTCTATTTACTATAGCTTCTTTGAAATAATAGCACTGCTGTACACAAGGAAAAAGTCATCACATACTCAGTGTTTATTGGTTTGATACTAGAATTTCAATGCACTCTTTTTTATAGCTTTTCTCATACTATTTGTGAATTCCAAGTGTACAATAATAAAACAGAAAACAATAGGGCTACCCAGAAGAATAAGAAACAGAAAAATGACCTGCAGGATGCGAGACCTGAGTATTCTTGTCACCATAGTGCAGGTTGTATCAATGAAGTGAATGTATTGGTATTAGCATTTGGAGTAATACATTCCAGGAACAGCAAAGTGAGCTAAACTTAGTTAGATCAGGTCAAACAAGCACAATCTCCATAAGGAGATTAAGGTGGTCAGAAGAGACATCAAATTACTTTTTCATTTTTCTTCGGTCTTTCTATTGAACATCTGTAATGAAAGGTCTTATCTCTGCCTTTTATTATGTAGCTTTTTAACTACATATGATCTGACTCGGACTGATTCCAGCTTTGTTATTGAAAATCTGCTTTCAAAGGCAAAAATAAGTAATAGCCATTACTTTGTGTACAATGACAGTACTGAATGACTCAGTCATTAATAGCTTTTTTCATTTTATTATTTAAAAATGTTTTACCAAATTTCCATTAAAAACTTCACTGTTACAGCCACTTCCACCCAACTGCAACTAGCATATCACTGCATATATAAACTGATTACAAGCCTTAGCCACATTACTATAATCTGTCACACACACATATTTCTTTCAACCATCTTCTTTGCTTTGAAGGAAGCAAAGAGAGGAGAGATCACATACAATCCTCCTGTCATTATTGCCTGGAGAGGAGAAATGCCTTCAGCTACCCAATTACAGTATTCCAGTCAGCAAAGCTCACTCCAGTTTCCCCATCAGATGTTAAAGTATTGACAGCTCCTGTCTACTCATGTATAGCAAATCAACATGTCCAAAAGTAAATTGGGATATGACAGTAGTCCCCCCACCATGTAAAAATAGGTCACCAGCTCTCTTCTCTCATTGTATTGCCCTTTTGTTTTAGTAAAAATAGATTAATGAAGGTAGGGAGAGGGGTGTAAAAGTAAGACTGCATTTCAGCTGGAAGGGGTTGGTCAGTGCTGATGATCTTCCTTCCTATGCCTACCTACTTTCTACATCTTTGATCATGTGATATGGCATGATGGAGAGTGGTGATCCAGGAACTGCAGTGCTCAGCACCAGGCAGAAGCAGTGATGGACAGCAAGATCTGCATTCCACCAATCCACATTCATCTGTTGTAAAGTGGGAGACTTGCCTGCCACATATATGGGCTCTTTTGACCAACTAGTAATGTCATCAGGTCACCTTCTCCAACAGACACTACTGCAGATTTATATTTGCTGTGGTTCCTGTGCCTGTCTGGCTCTGGGCTCTGCTCTATCCCTTTTGGAAATGCACTACAGGCAGAGAGGTGAGGGCATGTAACCAGGGGCCTGTTTTCTAGCCATGCAGCACCAAGAGGAGAAAGTAAAAAAGCTCAGCTAAGAAAAGACAGGGTAGGTAACTTATTTTACTGAGAGTGAGTAAAAGAGATTAAAGATACAGAGACATCAGTAATTTAGCTAAAGCATTGGCCGGGGGGAAAGAGAAAGAATTGTACTTTCAGAGGAGATGGGGTCATGAGTTTTGCTGATGGGTAAAGACAATTTTCTGAGTTTCAAATGTCATGCAGTGCTGCTCTGGACAGTAGGGTAATGTGAAACATCCCTGCAGCTCACATGAAAGTGTCCAAAGTAACCTAAAAATAACCCTCAAACTGTAGGAGAGAAGGAAACATCTTCTGAATAGTCCTCAACTACAGTTTGTAAAATCCATGGAAAAGGAGAAAGATACCATTGAATAATTTCCTGGTGGGTGTTCTACTTTTGGGACAAATCAAATTTTCAGTGGGAATATACAAGTGAAGTAAGAACTGGTTGAACACAGGATCCTTTCCCAGATATCCACGGATAAGTGAGTTTATCATTAATGACATGCCACTGAATATAAAAACATCCTCCCAAACCAGGAGTTGCTGTCAGATGATGTGCTTCAACAACTGGAGAATCAGTTCATTACAAGCTGTAGAAAATTAATGTGTTTTCTCCTCTCCAGCTCAACACCCAGGACAGACATAATTCAACTGGCAATTTTTTGTGCTCGGGACATTTGAATATAAAAGCAGCTATTCCACTGACACCACCGATGAAGAAGAGCACAGGGGAACAGGTAGCTTAAATGAGTTCAAGAAGTAGGTCATTAACAAGAAAGTAATGATAATAGAATTGGTTTCTGCAACAACAGATGGAAGCACAGGTATAACTGGATCCAAAGCTTCATTGCTCATAATCATCACTGAGTACTCTGTGGAAACATGAATGACTTAAACATTATGGGAGCAGTGGCTAAAAAAAATTTAAAAACCCACACCTCCATTAACTCCATTTGAGTCAGAGGCCTTTGTGTTTCAAAGGCTGCCCAATTAAGCTGCTGCAGCTTGTAATGATCTAATTTTGCACACTGAGATGAATGAGATGTCTGAGTAAAGGTATGGTTTTGCTGGGGCTTTTCTTCTGTTTAAGATCAGAAGTCTTCAAATCAGGAAATGAAAACTCTCTTATGACCCTCCTGAAAAGAGGAGTTTACTCTTCATTTCTCATTTATGAGTGACCTGGCTACAAGGCAAATGAACATAAAAGTTGCCAGAAAATGGGAGATTATTACTGAGATGCTTTATGCAATGAGTTCATTCAAAGCTGGCTGAGTGAATAACTCGGGAAGAAAATACTACAGTGTTTCATGGCTGTGTGAGGAGCCTTGGAGAAACGTGAATGCAAAAGTAACTGGAAACACAGAGAGGAGTCATGACTGTTTCACACAGACTGGTAGGATGGCCCTGTATCTGGCTCCCCTTGAGGCTGGCGGCAGTGGGGGTGGCCTTGAAAGAGCAGAAGGGCTGGAGCAAGCAGGAGCCTCACTCAGTCCTACAGAAGAGGACTTGCACTTTGTGATGCTGGAGCTGAAGTTTTGTGGGAGAGCTCATGTGGCAGAAGATGGCTCTGGGCTGCAAGTCTCTCTCAGATATCTAACTGATGTCTACAAGACCACATCAATGTTTCAGGGGGGAAGGATTTGCAGAAAGGCTGCCTCCTCAGCATTTCCCAGTGACATACTGTGTGTTGCCTGCTGTCTGGGCCACCAAGAACCATGTAACCCTACAACACAGCCCGTTCAATGGAGAGGGAGCTTATGTGCCTGGCCCATCCCTGTGGCTTCAGAGAGCTGTGCTTTAGCTCTTATGCTCTGCACGTCTCAGTGCTGAAATACTGGAGATCTTTCCCCATTTGAGCCTGGTCTGGGGGCAAGGAGCTTCACTGCAGAAGGAGATGCACTAGTGACAACTGTGGTGGAGCCTTCTTGAGGCCCATGAACACTCCAGAGACCCTGCTACACAGTGTGTTGCTACATCCTGTGGTCGCAGCTGGGGCCTCTGAGTAATTGCAATAATTAATTGCACCTCCAAGAACAAGGGAAGCTTTTCCAGGAGCAGGTCAGAAAAAGGATGCTCTCCTTGCCCCTCAGAGGCCAAAGAAGTGTAGGTCATCAACTCAGGTGGCTCACAGTGCAAAGTTATCACTTGATTTATTGGCAGGTTCTGAGCTTCCACTCTGTGAAAAGTTAAGTTCAAATACCCTGACTGAAGGTTCAGTAGGGGGAGCCAGGGTGGGAGGTTAGGAAATGTGTCCTACGTGTCATTATGGGGCAGAGAATAGACTGGTATAACAGAGTGGCATCTTATGCTTTGTTTTCCCATACTCTCCCAGTGGTATTGGTGGAGGCCAAAAAGGCTCTGGGACGTCAGTTTGCCTGAGGTGCAGCTTTCCTACAAACAAATCTCCTGGCCTTTACGGTGAGATAATCTGCTGCAGGTGGAGGCTCAGCAACAAGCCTTTCCTGCTCCAGCAGTACCTGCTGCATTGATTTCCTGACTCCTGCTTTGCTTTGCCTTTCCATAGGAAATTTTTCTCCCAAAAAACCTTTTGGATAATAACTCAGCATTTTTCAGCCAAGTTGAGGTTACTCATTTTGTGTTGCTGTCTTTCTCCTGTAAATACCTTTTGAACTGCTCTACTTACTTTTCATTTTCTTACTTCCAAGAGGTCGTGAATTCTTCTTTCTACACAAGTAATATTTGAAGCAGCTTGCAAAATACATCTAAAATGAATTATAATTTTAGATGCTTAAGTATTTTTCTGGGAATGATGTGTGTGATTTCAAAGATCTTTTCCTTTTTCTGCTGCTTTCATGTGCTGTATCACATACAGTGGTCCAGTATTTCCTGACAGAATATCTGAATTTGTCCACTTCTAGAGGTCCACAAGTAGAGAAGCAAAATTGAACCAGTTCTTTTCTGTGTGCTGTTGAAAACTGTAAAACTACACAATTACTGTAACAAAAAATAACAAGCAAGCTAACCGTTTTTAATTTGATGGAAACATTTACATGTGCTAATATGCCATTTAATGTGCTGTGTAACACAATTTTGCATTCCTAATTGAAGCAAACTTAACTTGCGTTGTATCAAATGTCTCATTGGTTGCATTTCAAATGTCTCTCTGAATCTTTAATTATATTCCTGTGCCAGGGGAAAAAAAAAAAAAAAAAGAAAGAAAAGAAATAGACAAAATAAAAAAGAAAGAGAAAAATAAATTATAACTAATTTCTGTTAATTTGTCTACAGTGAAATAACCATGACCACAGGAATTATCTGAAATGCCCAGAACTTGAAAGAAAAACTCCTGCTGAGTTCAGTGGGCATTGGCTCAGATCTTGTATAAACACTGTTGTGGCCATACCTGTGCTCCACAAGCATTATAAAAACTGGTGAAGGAAGTCCAATGTGTTTTGGAATGCATTGGCCTGAGGGCAATATTATGAATGCTATAAACATCTGATATTCCTTCATAGATGTCTCTGGCATCGTGACAAATGAACTCAGCTTTTGAGCAAGCAGGGTGAAGAAATATAGACAGTATGCTTACAAAATATATTAAGGCTATTTAGGTGAAAAACTCAAGTAACTGAACTGTTCATAGCTGTGAGCAAGATGATTAGATATTGTCAGTTTTAGCAGGAATTTTCTCTTACTATTTTTCTAGCATATAGCATTCTCAGTAAAACGGCTCTCAAGCAATAGGATTTTAAAAAGGCTTATGCTGAATGCAGTGTGATACATTTTGACTTTGAAACCGGTTGTATTACTTTATATAGATTTGCCTTTGATCCAGTAAGATACTCCAGTTGTGAGTAAAAAGTGAGTAAGAATCCTTTGTCTTTTCTCTCGTGGTGTATTGCGCTACCACTAGCACCTTGCAAGGTTCTCTCATACTGGTTTTCAAAATAGGTGCTTAGGATGATATGAGTATTATCAAAACAGTTCAGTTTACCTATGTTATGAAGAATCCAAACAGGTAGACAAAGCTTATGAAGGCATTTATTTCTCAAAAAAGAGAGGGCTACGCCCAAGTTAGCCTTAATTTCATACAGTATGTTTCCTTACAGGAATTCTAAACTGAAATAACGAATTCCTGTCATTGTGGGCAGTTTTACTGAAACAAAGATCCTACTCAGTGTGTCCTGCAGTCTCCAAGCCCTCCTCTTCCTTTGACCTTCAGTAGCAGGAAGTTTGTCAACTGTAGGAAAAGCTGTACCTCATATTTGTCTCCAACAACAGTGGCTTTAAGCAGCTGTTTTTCCACACAATGTCCTCCTTTCTGAATCCCAGCTTCTATGTACTGTGAAAACAAATGCATTGTGGCAGCAGAAATATGGAACATTTTGCTGACAGTTTTGATACGTCCTCAGCTAGAGCAAGGAGTCTCAGTCTTCTTCTGTCTGTAAACAAGAAGCCATTCCAAGGAAGGGATGAAAATTAATGGTGGTTAAACTCTGAGAAGGAAGCTGTAACCTTCACAGAGGCTTTCTTTCCAGCTGTGTTCAAAGGCACTGTAATGACTTCAGAGAACTGCAGTGACTCATTTCAGATGATGACTACATAACTATTCATTTACACTTAATGAGTTTATTCCACCAGGTATAGGACAAATTCTAAACAAATAACGCCACTGAATCATACACATCAATAAATATGAATACTAAAGTGATTCTGGGTAACAAAGGTAATGATAAAAAGAGAGGAAGAAAAGCTGCCTCCAATTAATGAAAATGCCCTTTGTATTTTCTAGTAGCTCGAACATTAATTTAAAAATGGCTTCTCTGCAATAATTTACAGACAAGCACTTCATAATGGGGAAACAATTCAAATTTATGTGCACTCGAATGGTGATGATCTGATTAACTTATTAAATTCTTGTTGATTCTACAGTCCAGATGAAGTGTACCATTCTTCATGGGTTTTATACCTTGCAGTTTTAAGTTCTCATATTATCAGACTTCAGGCTTCAATTGCTACTGAAGGTCTTTTCTCTGGGTCATCCTCTGGTACAGAGTGGACAGAACCAAGATCCTGGGGATTGATTTCATTTGTCTCTTTCCATTAATTCTGAAGATATGTTCTCTTCCACCTTGGAGGAGCACTTGATTAAATTTAGCACTAGAATTCACATAGTCCTCAGCTGCTGTGGAGTATAATTGAAACGGTGTGAAATATTAGAGACACACAATTCAAGTTAAAGCTGATTCAGTTAGGGGATAACCATGCTGGATTTAAGTTCAAGAAGCTTAGCTTGAACCCTGTCAAGCTTACTGTCCTTCAAAGGAAGCGAGTTAGCTTTTGAAGCAAGGGGAGATAAAAATTATCCATGGGAAAAGACAAAAGAACACAGTCAAATCAGTCTGCCAAACCTAGTGTCCAGTGGCTTTAAACAATGGACAGTAATACCAATTTATCTGTAATGTGTTTGTCAGCTAGAGCTACCCCAGCTTTAATCACCATCCCCTTGTATTTTTTGTGCACCCTAGATAATCCTATGGACAATAAAAAATTGTTCAGACCCTCAGATGTTGTGTAGAAAAGACTGCTGAGATGCCACACACTAACATAAATCATTGTAAATACAAACCTAACTATCTCCAGCATTTCTTTCACAATAAAAGAGAGGCGCCCTGTGGATATGCAGTGCTTCACATTAAGTAGTGCAACCTAGTGTCACTGGCATTGAGTAGACATGAACCCTAAACCAACCTGCCCTTCATTTACCACTCTGCTTCATAGCTGTTTTGGTTTTTGCTAGGATAGAGTTAATTTTCCTCTTAGTAGTTAGAATAGCTGTATTTTAGTTTCAGTGTAGAACTTGTTATGAGAGCAATGTTGATACAAGTACTAATGTTATTAGTTGCTGCTGGAGCTCAAGGCCATCTGTCTGGCTGGTTCACAGCTGCATTAGGACTGGGAGGGAGAAGTGTGGAAAATAGCAAAACCCAAAATTGACATTTGAATACGTCAATGAAATATTCTATATCAAGAGCTATCTTTGCCACTTACTTTTCCCTGTCCTATTTTGACCCTGGGCCACTCCAGCCTTACAAGATGGTATCTGTGAAGTCTACCCTTGTTCCGTCAGAAGATGGGCTTGAAGCCGTAACTAGATTTTTTTTCAAAAGGGATAACTCAGGTGTTGTGGTTCTCTCCTGCACACCCTCCTGGAGCTGTAATTGCTGGCTAATACTATGCTTGCCCCTGTTCACAAAAGAGAGAATTCTTTAGAAATATCCAAGTATTTTCACTTCCTATAGTAAAAACTTAAGCTTCTTCCTCCGAAACAGCCCTGAGTCTTGTCCAGTATATGCAAATTCTGCATAAACCTAGTTTGTTTACTGAAGGGGAACATAAATTTTTCTCTTTCATTAAACACTTATCTTGCTTTTTTCAATGCAATATTCCATCTTTTTCTGTTGACTTTATTTACCAAGCAGTGTTACCACCCCATTATTTAAGTCTGTAGTCTCATTTTCTACTTCTAATCATTCTTACAGCTACTGACCCAGAGACTCTAGGATTCCTCCCCCTTCCAAAATAAACCCCTCTCTTTGTGGAGACCAGGATCTGAAGTCTGGATCCATCCTTCCTTAAAATTCAGTTAAAACTTTGCCTGGGTATATAGTTTAAATCTGTATCTGACTACAGTTTAAATAGAAAGAAGTGTCAGTTTGACAGAAGCATCTGCAAAGATCCAGCTTAACTTACAAAAGAAGAGTCACTATCTGTGTTCACTAGGACTCATCTTCACAAAGACACACAGAGGAGGTTAAGTGGATGAATTATATTTGTAAAGTCAGCAGTCATACATTGAACATCTTCTAGGATTAAGCCACAGCCAGTTAAGGATGTTCTGTTTCTACAGGCACATGGTGGTTTTATGTGCTGTAGCTTACTCATGTTGACTTCACATCTTTCATTCATTCACTTCAACTCTCCTGACTATTTCTCTCTGTCAGTTTGCCCTCATGTTCTTTAAAAAAATAGGGTCTATGTGGCTCAGGCAAAATAGGATCTTGGCTTTCTTCATTAAAACTCTTACCATAGCAAAAATGAAATTCCTGCCTGAATAACACAGAAATTTACTCCCTGTTTCAGGCAGGGACATTCTTTCTAAGTGCACCCCACAAAGCACAGCTAGAACCTGTCCCCACCAAATGAATGAAGTAAAGCCATGAGCACAGATCACTTCTCTGATGTCCCACAAAACCTACATATAGGGAAGACCATGGTGCCATGTGTTTAAATATATCATCACCATTAATGTTCTTCCATTCAGCCTTGGACCAGGTTAATGGTGGCTCACTTTTTTAGTCTAGTGCTCAGTGACCCTAAATTGTCAGCATGATACTGATTTTTAACTCTGTTTTAACACTTTATTCCCCTGCATTGCTGTAAACTCTCGCATAAAGGTAGTCCAGCAAAATTTTTTCCCAGTCAGTAAAATACATTCATGTTTTGCACTTGTAGAAGTTAAAAAAAAAACAAACACCAACTATTTGGGGAAGGCTTAATTTGGTCAAATGAGTCTGCTTCTTGGCTCAAATCTTGTAATACAGATTGCAGCTCAGAGTACATTTTTATGACCACATTACAGTGTTAAAAAAGGTCCCATGGCCTTTGGAAAATACAGTAGCTGTGACAGAAGTGCTGTCACAGTCTTAACTAAAGCAGTATAAATGCATAAATAGAAGGGAGAAGGTGGAGGCCTTCAGGGCATTCCCCTAAAATAGTAACATATCTCTAACTAGATATTTAAAATGAACCTTCTTGTATTGGGAAACTGTAGCCAAAACTCATTCTCATTCCAGCCAGGTGTCAAAAGAGTAGTATGCCCTTATCCTCTGGTCAAAAGTATCACACAGAAAAGAAGTCAATTTTTGTTCTTAATCCAGGTTGCAAGCCTAAATCTCTGTTTTCCCAGAAAACTTTCTAGAGTGACCACTGTTCACTTCTTTCCTTGGCAGTCCCTGGTGAGTTTTATTTCTGACAGTCAGTGCAGGACACATGCTGTGCTTTCACTGAAGGCAACACAGCAGCCACGGAGCTAGTGGTGAGCCTGGCACAAATGTCAATGGTCGATAAAGACATATAACAGCATTGCATGGCTAAATGCAGGCCACCAGTCTTGCCCTGGTGAATGCAACAGGTAATTATTAAAAGAAGTGCTGCAAAAGTAACTTAAAAATCTGGACAATGCTACAGGCCCCTAATTATAATTAAAACAATCCATTATCCCATTAATTTTAATGCTTTGATCAGATTTTGATTACGTAGATTGCTAAGCCTCCATTATCTAGTAGTGCCGAGGCATGAGGAACTGCCTCTCATGTGACGGAGTGTGTCACCTGCACACAGCCTGGGTGTCATTGGGAGCTAAGGTTGTGTCTGCAGGCTATAAATTAACTGCTGTAGCAGCATGAATCAGTTTTTTAGTACTTCAGAAGCCATATGTCAATGTATATAAAAAACCCAATATATCAACAACTGCATGAGGTGAAGGACATGAGAGAAAAAAGAAAAGGGGATCATTTTCTAAAAAAAAAAAAAAAAAAAAAAGGATTGGGCAACTATCAAGTTGCTGATGAGCAGCTTCAGAAGCCATTGTTTGTTAGCCAGCATTTGCTAAAATCAACCCTGATCACTCTGTAGGCAAGGGGAGAGAAGGGGTGGTGGACGTGGGTGCAGCACAGAGACCCCTTCAGCTCTAGCAGCTTGTGCTGCCCCCTGGTTTGGCCCTGTGCCATGTCATTGAGAGGTAATTAGTTCAGGGTCATTTAAAACATGCTCATTTGACCAAACGTAGCACATACCTCATCAAAATGAGGGGGATTTGCATCAGCGTTGCTATTTGTATTGAGGTTGGTAATGGGAGCTATATATTTATAGCCGCCCCCAAAAAGATTTGCTCTGTCATGTACTGCCTTGATAAACCAGCAGAATGAGATTTTGATACCACACAAAAAGAAGAAAGAGGGAAAAGGGATGACGAATGTCACTTGATGGACACTGATAGGTATTTATGCACCATGACCTAATTCACTACTCATTTCTGGAGCCCAGGGCAATGAATAACATATTAAGTAATATTAATGTGAAATATGGTTCCTGCTCCAACAGCAATCTTAGGAAATAAACTGCCGTTATATGTAAAAAACATACGCAACACTTCTCTTTTTTCCAGAACCCTTTTCATAGTTGCAGACTATAGCAATAATTAGTTACATTAATTCTAGTATTATTACCAACCCCAAAGCCCAGGACTTTTCTAGTTACCCTGCCAAGCAACCCTATTCCTCTAATTCCATTTTCTTCTGTTCCTGAGTACCCTTCGGTCTCTTTTTAATGTATGAATGAAGTAGCAATGCAGCTCACATTTTTACGTCTATCAGCACTTTTAAAGATAATAACAAAAGTTATTTATCCCCTCCCTCTGTAGCAAAGCAGAACCTTGGAAACATCTCTATTTTCTAAAACCCAGGAAACAGGAATGCACATTCGCAGGTGTATTTGATGTAATATTTTATTTCAACATGCTTATATCTTTCATGAGGAAAGCACTAGTAAGAAGAAGCAAAAAAAAAAAAAAAAGCATGAAATGTGATACAAAATTGCAGTAATAGCATTTATGTTCTTTTACGTACATTCCCATAAAGTATAAATCAGGATAAGGCAGAGATTATACTCTTTCCTCTCTTTAGTGGAGGAAGAAATGCAAATATTCTGGACATTAAAATTCATTTCTGGGCACTCTTGGAAACATATGCATCATACAGAGGAATTTTTTGTTATATGACTGACTTCTATCTTGTAGCTGAAAACAAAAACATCTGTACTAAAATAAAGGTAAATATGTGCATTAGTAGAGGAAAACCTCCCAATCTCTACAAATAAACAAACAAACCCTAACAGCTTAATGCTTGTTAAACAAGATAGCAATGTTCACTGCAGTTTTGCTAAGCACAAGATGTGTTCTTGAGGTATAAAAAGGTTGCAAAACATCAGCATTTTAAGTAAAATCTCACCATGTTTCTTAATGAATGTATCTTTTTTAAAAAACAGGCTTTGTTAATCTGACAGGCTGAATAAAACCTCTTTGTATTCTGTATCAACCCCACTAAAGTGTGGTGAGCAGTACTCAGCTGGCTTCAGATAAAGATTGTCTGAATTCATCTCACCTAACAATAAGGTTTTAGGATGCTTTAGCCTGCTGTAGCCTGCGGGGACCCAAAGGTCCCTGTATTCTCTGTAAAGAGAGACGAGCGCCTCCCAAGGGTGGATCAGGTCCTCTCCATCGACTGTGCAGTCTCTGCTGGGGTCCTGGTCCTTCGTGGCACAGCTGAGCTAGATCCCCTCAGGTAACTGAGAAGAGACCTAGATGAAGAGTATGGTCTCCCCTCAAGTCCCGGCTTTCTCTGGAGCAAATCTTAGATGCATGAGAAGGAAGAGAGCTACACCACACTCCCAGAGAGCTTAAGTGAATTGTGGGGTGAACCACAAAGCTCATCTTTATTGCCATATAGATCCAGACTTAAAATGAGGTGGTGGGATGCAGTTCATTTAAACCAGAGTAAGGGTACCTAACACCTGTGTTAAATCCAGATCCATGCCTGGGCCATCTACATGACCTTACCAACAGCTCCATTTACAAAGCATGTCTCTGTTCATCACCACAAAGTCCTCAGGACATGGAACTATGAGCACCTTGCATTAACACCTGCACAGGAGACAGATCCCATTGCAATTCAGGCAAAATATGGTGGTGGTGATGGCATTTGTCATTTGCACAGCAGCTTAGTGAGTAGAAAGACAAAGTTGAACATCACCGCAGGCATAAAGACACTGGGTATGGCCATGACGGTGGTCCAACTCAGGCTACAAAACCATGCACAAAACTGTGGGATATGAGGAAAAGTAACTGGAGTGCTCGATACTACATAAAAATGAGGAAATGTGAAAAAATTTACTTTTGAGGTTTGAAAAATAACCATGCTAAAATCAAATCAGCTGAGAATAACAATTTTTACAGAGACAGAAAATACAAAGAACCTTTGCAAATAATTGAACACTGTAATTGTATATTATCTTTACTTAATAAAGAGAAAGGTTAGGCACCTCCAGAGCTTTAGAAGACTGTTCTGTCATGTCACAATTGATCAGAATTTAATTGCTCCACTTGAGGATTATTTGCCTCTTCTCCACACAATTATATCCTTTTGGCTCTCAAATCAGAACTAGTTATCAGCAAAAGTTACTAATTTATTTTAGAGAGAGAGTCTTCTGAGTTCTTGTGCTGAGATACTGGTCTTGATTAATTTTCTTATGTAATTTATAGAAGATGGCTATTTTAAGTCTCAAATTTACCAAATTTATGTATTGCTTACAACAGGTTAAGGGTGTAATCCATTTCAGAGGCAGAAAAAACCTCTTAAATTTTAAAATTAAAAATCCCATCTTTTCTCAGGAAAGGTAACTTGATTCTAAGAATACAAGAAGTCTCTGTTTAGCTAAAAGCTAGAAGCTGGAAGTGAGATAGATGTCCCTAGATAGCTCTAAAAATCTTGAACTTGATGTTCCGTTTTGGAATCTGCTGCAATCCACGTGCCACCACAGCCTCAGGCACAGACATTCATCATTCTTATTCTAATGGTCACAAAGAGAGCAGTCAGCTGTACTGGATCCTGATCCAAATTCTCCTGACACACATTATGAATTTTGGGGGGGGCTTGTGTCAGAAAGGGTACAGTAAAATGATAGTAAAGTAGTAAGTAGGTAGAAGTAAGCAAAAGATAGCAAAGATATCAAAGAATAATGATATGGAATGATACAGCAAAGGAGGAGATGTGGAAATAGCTTTCATTTTTTATCTTCTTAGAATAGCATATTTTTCTAATATATTATCACGTTTTCTACTTTTTGACAATAACTTAATATGCATCACCTGGCTGTAGGAGTGTATTAGTTGATTGGAATTACCAGACTCATTTTATTTTCTGTGTGTGATAAGATCAAAAGTTCCCAAGGGAGATTCAGAAGCCGTCACAAAAACAAAAGTCTGTCTTCCCTCCAAAAACTGCAGAAGAACTGAAAAGCTTTCTGCCATATTGTGGCAATTGCAATAAAAATTACTGTACCACCACTGAGGTTAGACTTAGCAGCCTAAAGTATCAATTTACCAGCCAACTGAATTGACATTTGGATATGTAGTATCATGGACTTGATACTACTTGCACTCTGAGTTGCTCAGGTTTCTAGCTCAGGTTTGGGAGTTGTTTTGATAGGTGAACATAGGGTGGTATTTGAAATAATGAATCTTGGAGTGGAGATAATCTTAGCTGGCGATATCCTTGTACTATATGTGTTCAGCCTCGAATAAAATTTAAGCTAAAAAAATTGAAGCTTCTCAAAGATATTTAGCTGTCTGGCTCCTAAATCAATGAAAGGTAGCTTTGAAAATAGCTTCAAAATGCTAAAGCAGCAGAGGACATAACTTCAGTATGTAGCTTCCTGATATTCAAGATTCCAAAGTATTTAAATATCAATAGCTTTGTCTGCATTACAGCATTTTTGCTAAAGGTCTGTGTATGTATATGGGTGTGCACATAATATGTATACTGTACATTTTTATTTACACTCTCTTTAAAATGAGAATCATTACATGCCAGATTTCAATGGCAAATGCAAGACTCCTACAATCACACAGAAACCAACCACCTCTATGTTCACTTGAAAACAGGGTTATCTTTGTTGTTATGCTCTTAATTTTCCCCCATTGCTATCATGCTTTTTAGCATAATACAAACCCAGAAATGCTCCTGTGCTTGCCAACTGGTGGTCAGCCATGAGAGTCAATTTAAACAGTTAGCAAATTCCCCCATCTGGTATCTGGACTTCTAGTGTATGTCCTGCACATTAGCACAGCTGAGGCTCCAGCTGAGACTCTCACAGCATTTCCACCAGGTAATCCAAAATACTAAACCAGGAGGTGCTTTACTAAACTTGTCTCAGCTGGAAGCTGGTTTCTGCAATATTTTTCAGTGTTATTAAATTAGTTCATTCCATTCATAGATTCAGATGCTATTTTAGAACAGTTTTACTCTTTTCCCCAGGCAACCTATTTTTTATTATGAGTTATTTTTATATGAATCTTGTTCTGCAGATTCCTTGGAAGGAGGAAAAATTAGTTTAAGGGGTGCTCAGTGCCATTCACTGATTTATCAAGTGAATTTGGCATCACATTTTTTTTCTCTTGTTCAAATCTCATGTTGCTGCCTGAAAGCTTCGTTAAAAAGATCAATGCCCAGGGATCTTAGCACCTGTATTCTTTATGGAATACATTGCTTGATTAAAGATTTTTGAAGTATGCTCTTTTTTTCAGAAATGATCTTGTTATTGGTTCTGAAGTATTTTCCCTGACTGAAGAGAGATGTTGATAATATCCATCATGAACACTTGAAATGTGTCTTTGGGTCACCAGACAATCTCCAGCCTCATCTCTTTATTCTCAATACAGTCTACAACCAGATGCTTATGTTACTTGTAGGCCTAATTTCTCCCACCTGATTTTAGAAACATAAAAGTAACTTCAGAGTCTAATTTAAAAGTATTGTCAATGAGAAGGGATAAACACCCTCATTTAAGTCTGGGCTTTCCTTGTTAGCTCCTGTCGAAAGTCTTTGAACCCACTGCCAGTTTTGAGCCAAGCTAAGGGACAATTACATGCCAGAGAGATCTGAACTGATGGTTGGGTAGAGGAAAGGACCTTATTAAGCTAATCACCAAGGGAAGACAGAGAGTGTTCAGCCCTGATGGTTGTATTTGGTCTCCCTAGCCGCCAAAAGGTTGCCAGCTCTCCAGGCAAATGGCTAGTCACACCCTGGAGCAGGATGCAGTGTGTTCCAGACTCTACCTGGCCAGCAAGCAAAGCACATTTGGTAGAAGATATGGGAGATGTCAGCCTCTGCATGCAAGTGCAAGGCATGTAGATTTGGGTTTAAACGTATTCTGAGCAGGTTAACGTGATATGGCTTGGAGCTGGACACACTAGGGGACATACTGGGGCCACAGGACAAAGCTAGGTATTGTACTGTTAATTCCACTTAAAAATAAGAAAAAACTGTTTTATTATGAAGTTGGTCAAACACTGACACAGGTTGCCCAGAGAGGCTTTGAAGTCTCCATCCCTGGAGGTATTCAAAACCTAACTGGACATGGCCCTGAGAAACTTCTACTTTACTTTACTTTACTTGAGCAGGGGAGTTGGAATGGATATATCCAGAGGTTCTTCCAGTCTCTGCAGTTCTGTGACTCTGTGAAGCACAGGTCACATGGGAGAGAACAGAACTTACTCAAGTGGGGACACCAGGAATATGGGTCATGCTGGAGGGTATCACTGAAGGGTGTACAGGACATGGAAGATAGCTGGGGAAATGTGGGAGGCTGCTGTCAGGAGGTTGATAGGGTACTGTGGGGCTGTAGGTTAAGTGGAAGGATGATAAGAGTACCATGGGGATTGCAGTGTTGATGGGATTTGAAATACTGCAAAGGGGATATAACAGATAATGGTGGTGGGATTACTGGAGAATATAGATATATAGAGAGATATCTAGGAAATCTGGCTTGATTATTTCCATGGCTCCTAAGAGGCTTGATATGCTTCATCATTTTTTCAGTTCTTCAAATATTTTCAGCTCCTTTATGCAAAATCTTGGCTGCTAGTTTGGGGATTTTTTTGTTGTTTTTTTCCTCCTTAATTTTTGCTTTAATGTCATGCATCTCAGTGAGACCATTTTTCACTTTCTTGAGTTAATTGTAGGCAAGAGGTGGAACCTGCTTACCATGTGTTACTTTATTATGTATTCTTTCTTTCTGCACGCTACTCTTTGATACAAATTACTTTGTTGGGCTCTTTTATTGTGGTTACAGGGTGCTAATGCACTTCTAGCATGCCATAGGAGTCATTCATATCAGAAGAGTTTAGCTTTGATCATGCTTTTCCTGTTATCCTTGTTGATTACCATTATTTGCATAATACTTGATTCCCCAGGTTTGTGATCTGTCGTTTGGTCTGGTTCCATCCTCTCGCATCTCTCCAGGTTCCTTGTTTGTTTTGCTTTTCTGCTTTGCTCTGCTTTGGTGTAAGAGATGTTTTGAAACTAGCTAATTTCAAAGGCAAAGGTTTGTTTTACACATTTGCTTTTTTAACTTTTGGCAGTTTTAATTTATTTCTGTGCAAATGAGACTTTGATATTCACCAGAGATCATGTGGTGAATAGTTTACTTTTAAATGCCTGGTTGAAATAGGAAGCATAATAAAATGCCAATGCTCCAAAAATTCAGTCCTGAGAAAATCAGGAAAGCAGTTACTTCAATATCAAAGTTTGGGCAGGGCCAAGTGTGATCCCACATGCATTTTCTGGGCAGATGTCATAATTTTCTGCACAAAAATTTACGGACAGCTTTCTAAGCTCGTACATTGAGAACGGCCTAGTTTTTATGGTGTTTGGGACAATGAAAGTCATTTCAGTGAGCTGCTTGTGTCTCCTCTGTAAAGACATACATTTATCACTCTGTTTTGTAATTTCTGTGAGGTTTCTCATTTTGTTAGCTGCCTATGAACCTGCACATTCAGTAAATGAGGTGTTGATATAAGTAATGTAAAGACATACCCAAATGTTCACTAATGCTGCAGGCTCCTTGTCTGTGGTTGCTCTCTTCCTCTAGTCCGCTCCTTATTGCTGAGCGGCTTCATCATCTGACTGTGTTAACAATTCTCAAATTTACTTCTCACTCCGCTTCCATCTGCATGCCCTGAAGCTCATATCTCCTTGTCTTTGATGTTTCACCTTGGGTTGGCTGCCATCATAACCCCCATATCAAATTCAGTATCTCCAGAACTGAATTTTCAAGGTTGCCCCTGAAGCCCTCTCTGCTCCCCTCGCCTGCAACACTGCCAGTGACATGACTTTCTCTCTCCTTTCTGGGAGATGATTTATTAGCCTCTCTGATGTCTATTCTTCCAGATCAGCCAAAATGTCATTGTCATGACTTCCTGTTGCCTCACCTCTGGGTCTCTTCCTTGGGTAGCAAGCGTATATTGAATTTGAAATCCTTGCTTTCAAGTGCCTATATAAAGTTTCTACTTTTACAGTTGCCCATAAACACTTTTCGCTATCCCTTTCCTCCTTCCAGTGATATTTCTCAATGGGATTATTCATTTAAAGTATAGTTGAATCTGCTTGATGGCAGAGGGTTGATTAGGTTTTCTACAATTTATCTTCTTTCCTTATGCTCACCTATGGCCATGACTATTCAGTGGGGTGAAGAGTAAGGTGGGCATAAGCACAGCACCGACCATGACCTGTAACCTTTTTCTTTACCTTGTGAAACAGTATTTCAGCTGCTGCTGCAACTCAAATCATCTGTAGCGTGATTGTAATGAATCAGTGAGAGTCCAGCTAGTCCAGTGGAGAAGTCCACAGGTGCTCAGGCTCTGCCCTTCCAGAAAATCATAGGCTGGAGTCCATATGTACTGTTGCAGATCTGTAGATAACCTGTGCAGGTGGTGAGCAAATTAAGGTCATGTCACAAGTCCCTCTCCTCATTTTCTTCCACAATTCTTTTTGTTATGATCTTTGTAAAATTGGTTTCTCAGTTATACATGTTCATCCTGACCAATCTGGTAGCCTTCTATGATGTCATCACCAGCTGGGTAGATGAGGGAAAAGCAGTGGATGTTGTCTACCTTGATCTCAGCAAGGCTTTTGATACCATATCCCACAACATCCTTGTAGAAAAACTTAGAAGGTATGGGATAGATGAGTGGACAGTGAGGTGGGTTGAGAACTGGCTGACTGGCAGAGCTCAGAAGGTTGTGATCAGTGGTGCAGAATCTAGTTGGAGGCCTGTAACTAGCGGTGTTCCCCAGGGGTCGGTACTGGGTCCAGTCTTGTTTAACATCTTCATCAACAACCTGGATGTAGGGGTGGCATTCACCCTCAGCAAGTTCACTGATGATACACAGTTGGGAGGAGTGA
>NW_010329214.1:0-1594 GCF_000700745.2 Antrostomus carolinensis
TTATATAATATGTAATACATTATATATATTTACATATTGAAATAGTTAAAAAACCCAACCAAACAAACAAGCAAAAAAACCTACCCAAAAACCCCAAAACTTACAGGCGTTATTGGTCAGGACACTTGCTTGGAAACCAGAACAATGGCAAAGGGGAATTTTGATCTTCCCATCACAATCCAGCACTCTTGAGTTTCACGTTCTGTTCTTTCCTGTTTAAAAGAGTAGAAACAACAAAAAAACCCCAAAACCAAACCCACTTCAGAATGATTCTTAGTTTAAGTTTCACATAGAAAAGTCGAGTTATCAAAAACTCAAAAAGTGGAAGTCAAACACTTTACTGGATTCTAAAGGCAATATATTGCAAAGTAAGGGAGTGTTCTGTTTGTACTATATTGAATCCTTTCTAAATTACACTTCTCAATTCTGTTATTTTTTTGTAATGACTTATTTGAATGAGTAGGAAATGTGTTGGAGCTTCAATGGTAGCTTCAGAAACACTGTTTAAAGTGGAGTTGCAGTTTTTTCTGACATGGACTTCAAAGAAGTACAGAAATCTGAACTTCTCAAAGTACTATGACTATATTTTTATAGACAGCAAGAAATACATAATTATGCATGTATCAGTCATAGGTTTAATTTATTTAGGCACAGAATAAGATTTTAAATTGTTCCTTTTCAGATGCATGTCATCAGTCCATTCTTGTCCATGATTAAGT
The DNA here is from genome assembly GCF_000700745.2 of Antrostomus carolinensis. Lineage (NCBI taxonomy): Eukaryota > Metazoa > Chordata > Aves > Caprimulgiformes > Caprimulgidae > Antrostomus > Antrostomus carolinensis. Next base: position 720 of record NW_010329214.1, read on the forward strand.
TTTATATTTGCACAATAATTTTCATCTACTGAAGTAATTCCTGTTTATACAGGACTTCTAACTAAACTGTTTGGGGAAAAATATGTTCATTAAAATGCTACATTACTGATGTCAATTTAGAACATAGAGGTCTCTCTTAAGTGTCTACTTTTCTTTCTCTCCTTCCCCCCCATATCTCTCTCTTTGTTTCTCTGTCCACCCCTCTTTCCCCTCCCTGTGCCCCCTCCCTTCCTCTCTCTGCCTCTCTTTCCCCATCACTCTCTCTCTCCATTAATTTATCTTTCCATCCATCCCCCTCTCTCCCTTTCTTTTCTGCCCCTTCATCTCTCTCTCCCTTCTCTCTCCATCTTCATCTTTTTTTCTCTCTCTACTACTTTAAATAATTTAAAAAATCACTTGAAACAAGATAATACTTGTGGACTCGATGATCAGATAGTGAGGTGGACTGTGAACTGACTGGTGGGAAGAAGCCAGAGAGTTGTGGTCAATGGGGAAGGTCTAGTTGGAGGCCGGTATCTAGTGGAGCCCCTCAAGGGTCAGTACTGGGACCAGTACTATTCAATATATCCATCAATGACCCGGATGAGGGAACAGAGTGCACTGTCAGCAAGTTTGCTGATGGTACAAAGCTGGGAGGAGTGGCTGACACGCCAGAAGGCTGTGCTGCCATCCAGTGAGACCTGGACAGGCTGGAGAGCTGGGCAGGGAAAAACTTAATGAAATATAATAAGGGCAAGTGTAGAGTCTTGCATCTGGGCAGGAAAAACCCCAGACTCCAGCATAAGTTGGGGAATGACCTATTAGAGAGCAGTGTAGGGGAACATTTAAAAGGAAAAGAATGAAAGCAACCTCATGAAGTTCAACAAGGCCAAATG
>NW_010329215.1:0-5857 GCF_000700745.2 Antrostomus carolinensis
TCCAACCCCACCATTCTGGGATTCTGTGAACTTTTGCACACTGAGAATTTGGAGTTTACCCGATGGATTTGTCATCTCGCTGGCACTCAGTCCCTTCAGGTGGATCTTCTATGAATTCCCACCAAACCTCCCTGCTCTCACACCCCGAGCTGGTGCTCAGAGAAAGGAGCCGCTCTCCTTGCTCAGTCTACAGTTGCTGTGACACAATACAAGAGAAAATAACTCCCAAGAGCCGCTGCTAAAAAGATTGATAATCCCTCCAGCTACTTTGTACATTAGCTGTGATCTGAACTTGCAGAGAGGCTTTTCAGGGCTTTCTTCCATTTACAATGCAACCATTTTGCTGGGCTGTGCTGTTAACGGTGAAAAGGGCTTCAAAGAGAGCAAGCAGTCTTTTCTTTTTTCATTCTCAAACCCTTGAACAATTTCTGGTTTGGATGTGGATGGACCTGGCAAGCTTGTCAGAACAATCATGAAAAACCTCCAAGTAAATCCATTCTTCATTAAGAAGATGAAATGTTTGCTCTAACAGAGGTCATCAACCTCTCTTCCAGCTGCTTATTTGCAGATTTCAAGGGACTGATACCCAAAGCAGCCTGAGCCTGGACCAAAATCTGTCTTTTCCTTTTGTGAAACATTCTCTGATCTTTGCAATTTGTGTTCAAAAGTTAATCAATAGATTAAATTTCTTCTTTTCATCTTTAACTATTTCTGGTAAAAGCGAGCACGGTTCCAGATTAGGCTGGTGAATTTAAGAGCTGCAATGCTGGAAATGAAACTGTCTTTGATGGGAGCACAGCCCCCAGAAAACAGCATTTCCAGCTCTGCATCACCCCCTGTGCAGAAAAGATCTGACAAATTAACAAATAAAAGGAGATAATCCTCTGGACAGATGCAGGGAGGAAAATTCCATGGCTCCAGCCTAACCAAGAGAATGGAGAGAGAGGGTAGTGAGCCACAGACCGCTGGAGAGTAGGAAACCATGGCAGGGAGGCATCACCACACACTTGACCCTGCTCAGATGCTGTCCTGTAAGCATCTGGTAGTGACCAATGTGGGATTTAAAGACTCCAAGGTTAAATGGGTGTCTGATTCGATTCAGTACAGTTGTTTTTATGTCCTTAATCTCCAACCTCCTCCACCTTTGCAATTCCAGCGAACTGCTCTGGCTCATAAACAGTTTATGTTTTGGGAGCTTCCCAATGCAGCCAGGCACAGGCAGTTCTTAAATCACAGCACAAAATCCACATTCTTCTAGCAAACAGTGACAGGGAGTGAAACAGAGTCCCACAGTCCTCTGCCCACCAGGACACACCAAACATGCTGGGGCCTCAATATGTATTTTAATGCCCCAGACTGTCTGCTTGCAAAGTAAGTGGTGTCTTACCAACATAGAGCAGATGTTGTCTCAAATCCCTGGCAGGTTAGAAGACACTCGGGGAAGGTAAGTAGTATACATGTGCCAACTACAGACTCTTATTTCCCTCTAAAACTCAAGATCTAAGCAGGCCCAGAGCTTAATCTAATTTAGAAAATATTCCTTATTGCTTCCCTTTCAATAAAAAAAAACAACATGAAAATGTGGTTTTCATATGAACAAAATTGTAACTAGTAAACTTCATAAATAACGTTAATCTTCACCTTTAGTCAATTTAAACCAGTGTAATCTGGTGCTGGTACTATTTTTCCCCAACATCTTATCAAGAAATAAATTCATCCACAGAAGTCACTATTTAAAACAACCTTCCCAAACTTTGGTTTAACTATGAAAATATGGTTTTGTTTCTATTAAGTATTTCAAATTAAAAATTTCTCCTGAACCAGAGTACCATCCCTCTGGAGTTCTCAGGCTACACCATGAATTAGGCATTTTGTATTTAGTTTAGAGAAGGATTACCTCTATCAATCAGTTCCACTGACAAATGACAGCATGTGAGAACGAAAGAGAGACAATTATACAAGAGAGAAACACATCGCTTGAGAGTTGGAAAGGAAACAGATTCCAGAAGGTAAAAAGAGAAGTTAAACCAAAGATAAACACAGGCTAACACACTTAAATAACATTAATCCAGTTTATAGTATGACTGGAATTTGTGCAGAGCAAAGTCAAGCGTTTGACTCCTGCCTCCTCGGGTGCTGGAGATGTTCCAAACCCACCTGGACACTTTCCTGTGCAACCTGTTGTAGGGAACCTGCTTTGGCAGGGGGGTTGGACTGGGGGATCTACTGAGGTCCCTTCCAACCCCACCAGTCTGTGATTCTGTGACAGTGAGCAGCTCTCCCAGTTCACTTCCCCTACTGTGGGGCAGGGCCCTTTTCATCCTACAGACACTGAGGTGCAGATGGTTGCACTTTCCTTGGGTGGTTGCTTGTGTGTTGCTGCCTGCTAAGGCTTGGGGTTAAGCTCCTGCACTCCACCCGAGGAGAAAAGTGGAACATTTCCAGTGCTTACCATGGCCCACTGCCTGGCTTTGATCCTCATCTGATTGTAGCTGCGTTCTTCGGCGTACAAGGCACTCATGAAAGCACCAATAGATGTTCCTCCGATCATATCTACGGGGATGCCAGCTTCAATCAACGCTCTGATAACTCCCACTTGGGAGCATCCTCTGTGCCAAGAAAAGAAAAATAAAAACAAAAAACATTATCAGACAAACAGCCATTGAAAGAGCATAAAGACATGAGTGCCACCTTGAAGCGTGGACCAGCTGAAGTGCCAACCTATTGCTAAACAAGCCTCAATGCCAGAAACAAATGTTACAAACACAGAAATCTTCAAACAGACTCTCTGAAGACCCCAGGAAATAGAGACCACCCAGCCCGACCTGGTATGAAAGGCAGCGATACAAAAACAACAGCCAAGATCCAAGCCAGTGGATGTGTGAGGGAAAATTCAATGGGGCTTTGAGGGAGCAAAGCATCAAAAAAATCAACTAGGGTTCTTCCAAAGCAGCCAAGGATGGCTGGCTTGCAGAGACCTTTCCACAAGTTTCTTTTCTAGTGATTCTTCAAAGAAACTCAGCCAGCCTGAGATCAGGGGATGGGTCACCGCATGGATTAATAATGAATTTGAAGATGGAAAACAAAGAGCAAGAAGAGACAAGCAGCGATGAGAAGGCAGAAGTTTTGCCTGTGCACAGACCCAGGAAAGGGGAAGGTGAAGAGGCAACATCTGAGGTTGATACAAATTCCTTCAGGATAGTCAATCTATTCCTTGATTTCAAGAAGGTGCAGAAGGAACTCAGAGCGATGATGGAGTCGAGTGATAAACAGCAGATGAACCTCAGTGCTGATGGGACAAGAGAAAAAACAGAAGTAGCAACGCCCCTGCAGCAATGATCTCTTCACTACCTCAGCTGACACACAGAGATCTTGGAACCACTGTGGAAATTCTCTGAATAAAATGTTAACCTAGTGTTCAGTGGAAATTCAAAAGGCAAATCAAAGAAACCAGAATAAAACAGTAAATATAAGAACATCCAACCACGGTGCACCAGCATTTTGACAACTGCAAGCAAGCTCAGACTGCCCACTTAAAAAATAAAATAAAATAAAATAAAATAAAATAAAATAAAATAAAATAAAATAAAATAAAATAAAATAAAATAAAATATAAAATAAAATAAAATAAAATAAAATAAAATAAAATAAAATAAAATAGCACAACTAGAAAATGACAGAGAAGCACAAAAGATGACCAGAATATGGAAAGGACTTCATGTGAGAAGAAACTAGACTTGAATCTCCAACTGGGGAAGATCATGAGACACACAGGGCCAGCCAGTGATATCACAGTGCAGGTTTAATGTAAAGGAAAGAATTCACACACGGACACATGTATATAAAGCACAAACTGGGGAAACCACTGTCACCACATGCTGGAGGTGAAATCACAGCTGGATTTAAGCCTGGACTGGATGAATGGAAGGAACCAGGTTGGCAGTGGCTACTAAAGATGGAAAATCAGAGGTGCAACCTTGCAGTTCAGGAAGCTCAGGAGCTGCTAATGGTTGCAAAAGCTGGTTTCTGAAGCAATCACTATCACCTGCCACCAGAAAAAGAGAGCAAAGGTGGAACCTTTGATCTGATCTTACAACAGAGATCCCTTAATGGGAGAGGAATCCCTGTCCCTTCTACAGAACCATGACAGAAGCAGAGAAATCAGCAGTGGAGGCTGATTCCCTTCTTATCAATACCAAAGTATGGCACCCAGTTTCAAATGCTTTCTCCAATTAATACCAAGCATGTTAATTAGTTCCTTCCACCTTTGCAGTCTGACCCATACAGCTCCTTTTCCCATTTTCATCCCATTTTGCTGGTGTCCCCCCCCCCAAGTTTGCTCTATTTCCATCCTCTTTCCCCTCGCTGTTTACATCCTATAAATACTTGCTAACAGCTGCCAGGTCCACCGTAGATGTCACGGAGCCAAGCTATGCTGAACACATTCTTTCCATCTAAATAAATCCCCTCCAGCTGCTGACATGCTTTGAGCCAGGTTCTCGGTTATCCTGGTGTCAGTGACTCCAGTGACAGATCTGAGCTGGTGTAACCCAAGAACAGAAAGTGGCTCCTTCAGCCTTCCTCTCCAAATTCTCCTTCCCCTGCTTTCCGATCGCTTCTTCTTCATAAAACACCTTAAAATTCAAAGAATTATGTTTTGATCTCTGCCAGAGGAGCCTGTTGGTTTTAGGTTTTTAGATCACAGCTCTTTTTTGCAATGTGCTTCTCCTGCCTGGCACTTCCTGCTGCCTCATCCCGGCGTGCAAGTCACTTCTGTTTCCCTGAGGAACAGACCTTCCACCATCCAACCTGCTCCTGGAGAAAGCCTACGTCATGTGGATTTGTTACGGCATGTTAAGTCCTGTAAAGCATTTCCTGCTTGGAGGGCAATTTTAAACTGGCCAGGGCTGGCCCCAGATTGGATTCTCTCCCTTTAACCTCTTCTGAAATTGGATCTCCTCATTTACGTGTCCATGCGTCCATAAAATAGGAGAGGTTTGATGTAATCACTCTGGATTTATTTATTTTTTTAAACTTTGTTGTATGATGCCCTTGAATGAATAATAAAATATAATTATGACTTCTATTGGTGAGCCATCACCTCTGTGTTGTGCATCAGCAAAGTCCCTGTCGATATCCAGCTACAACAGCCAAGTATCTCCAACAGATGCATCAGCTTCAAAGCACTGACCTGCAAGATGGGAAATCAACTATTTTTTCCTGCTTGGAAAGGGACCTCTTATAAGACTAAATTATATTTCATTTATACATGACTACAAAGCTGATCCTTCCAGCTCCAGCACCACGAACAGGAGCATTTGTGACCAAATATATTTGCACAAACTCAAACCCTGCAGAAAGGCAGATGTTCCACCCCATTTCCCCACCTACCACCCAACCTCATGAAAGATATCAACATTGGGATTTTTTTTCCACTCCCTACAGCTTTAGACCATCGTTACATGAAACTTTCCAACAACTCCTCACTGTTGGTTCTCTCTTGGCCCCTTCTTCACAGCTCAGGGTGTAGCTACACACGGGCAGGCTGCCAAGGGGAGTTGTGTGCCGGAGCCGGAGCTTTGCCAGGCGGCAGCGCGTGTCCTGCTTGCTGGGAACCAGCCGGTGTGGGCAGCTCCTGTCCTACAGCTAAAGAGGAAAAGAAAGGGAAGGCAGGAGCTGGGTCCCTGTGAACAGAGAATTAGTGGGGAAGGAAAGATGGAGCGTGAGCTTCTTGGAATACCAGTGTGGTGGGGTGACCCTGGCTGAGTGCCAGATGCCCACCAAAGCCCAACTCCATCACTCCACCTCCTCAACTGGGCAGGGAGAGAAAATATAACGAAAAGCTCGTGGGTGGAGA
>NW_010329216.1:0-8076 GCF_000700745.2 Antrostomus carolinensis
TATATATATATTTTTTTTTCCATACTAAATGATGAGAATAGGCTTTCCAAATGCATTCAGAAGACAACCCTTCTTTCTGTGAGGCAGCAAAAATATACAGCAATTACTTCTGACAACAGAGAAGTTTTTGAACTCTAGGCTGAAATACTCCATATTTTTCAGGGTATTCCTGTACAAGCATTTCATAGTCTTTCTAGAAAACATAATACTGAGAGCAAGGTTGGGGGAAAAGCAGAATACCACTGGGAATGAAAGCCATTTTGAAATCAGGACTTATGCATTAGAATTTGCCTATGTAGTGGATGGGAGTCTATTTTCACATGTAGTCAAAAATTATTTTCTTGTCTATACTGGTGTTAAAAAATTCATACATAGCAAAATTAAGCACAGATTAAGTTCTTGGGAAGTTTGCTTCTGCTTTAAAGTTCCCTATCAGTGCACACATTTGATCAGGAGACAAGACAAATACAATACATTCTTTGCCAGACTCTTCCCTATTAGTGAACATGCTCTGATCTTCCCTTTATTTACTAGTCAGGTGCACCAGTGCTTTTGTACAGCTGTCAGTGTCAAGTCAGTGGTTGTTCTCCACTGGTGTGCCACTGGTGTGAAAAAATTAATATCATTTGTCTGAAGCTGAAGGGATTTATAATGCAGTTCTTGCTAGAGGCATGATTTTCTGTTAATCTAGTAACAACTGTTTGATGCAGCTATCCCAAGAGTAAGTTTTCTCATTTACTGACTTTCATCAGTCTTGTTTCATGAGATAGCTGACAATGGCTGCAAGCAAAGCTGTGCATCCCCAAGCAGATTTAAGAGGCACCTGTAGTTTCTTCGTGGCTTTTGAGAAAAGTGGATAATATTTGCAGTTGACACTCACCAACTGCAAGGTCACTCATTTATACAGAAGGTGCTTTAATATGGGATAACTTCATTTTCTCTTTCTCCCACCTCTGTCTAGGCTGTCAGTTTGGCATGTCCTTCTAGAGCTGTGATGCTGCTCGTCATTAAGGGGTTGCTGCATGTCAACTGAAGGTATCTTTGCAAGTAGGCTAGTCAAAAATTGAGTCACTAGGGTGTCATGGCTGTAACTGAGCAACAACCGCTATGGAGGCTCTCTGGGTCTGCTGACAGTGTGACTGGAGCTTCTGAAATGATAGTCCAAGCTGACATACTGTTGACTGAAAAACATTTTGGGAAGATTAATTTACTGCCTATTAAAAATAGAGTAGGAAAATGAGAAACGGAGACAAAACTACAAACACCTTCTCCCCAGTCTTCTCCCCTGGCTCTGTCCAGCATGGGGACAGCTTCTGATGTCTTCTCACAGAGGCCCCCCCCCACTACCAAAACCTTGCCACATAAACCCAATACAGGTTTCATAATATTAGTTTACTTTTCAGAAAAGGTACAGTTGTCTTTGAGTATTCTTGTTCATCTGCTGGGTTTCTCCTAGGAAGGGCATGCTTAGTCTGTACTTGGTAATAGCCCTGCTGGAAGGACACATTGACAAGGCCTTTCTGCTATCAGCACAGTGCTTGTTTTGTTAAAGCTCTAGAGGTTTCAAACAGAGGTTAAGCTTGTTGATCACCTTACCAAAAATGAAAATCATACGTTCTGGTTTGACACTATTTCTGTGATAGTGGAGTTGGAAGAATACTTCCCTTTACACTCCCACGTTTGTCATGCACAATGGGTTCAGACTTCAAATATGGGAGCAATATAAGAGGATGAGAGATTTTCTCCCAGGCTGGCTTTCCACAGTGTTGGTTTATGCATGAGGAGAACTGAATCCTCAAGTCATATCTGCAGTGAAGGGGAGGGAATACATAATCCTTGCGACTTGCTACCTCTAAAATATCAACTATTTCAGCATCAGTGGAAAATGCATAATCACTACCAGAGCACAGCTTTCCAGGCAACTTTTCTGCTTGACAAACTTGATCAGGAACACTTCAGGAAATGCATAATGACTCATCTGTAATTGCTGAAGGTTTGAAAATAGCATCATCACATGAATATATCCTTTTTCCTGTTTGAAAAAGATTTGAAAAGAAGTGAGTTTACCCTTTCATCTGTAGGTGTGGGATATTTTTATCAAAACTTCCGTACTGATGTGAAATAGGTACATTGATTATTCCCTTCTAAGCAGTTGGAGAATTTAAAGCTGGAAGTTGAACACAGTCATATCACATAAAGTCTTTAACTTAAGTATCAATTATTTAGCATATTTATATGTTTGATATACAAAGCAGAGCAATGTATATAACATGAGACTCTTTTTGATATCAAAACTATGTAGTTTTGAATACAAAACACTCAAAATTCAGAAGTAGATTGATAGCCAGTACTCTTTATAAACAAAATAGGAAATATAACTCATTAGTAATCTTAAGCATCTTAACTCACTGACACTAGTGAATTTAGAAAAAAGTTTAATTTGTCTCTGGGTTTGTAATGTCCATCTGTTTTCGGAAGTGGGCTCAAAGCAGAGCTGGATGTGACATGTTGCAGTATAGAACAGCTGACTGCTGCCATGTGGGCTTGCTTCAGTATGTCATTAGTTATGTTGTTATGCTGTGTGTAAAGATCAAGAATTAATGATTCAGAGGAAGAAAAAGTCACTCCTTGATGTGGCTTGCAAAGGAGATATATTCTCTTTCTTACTCAGCCCCAGATCTAGGAGTTCTACTGAGGAGAAGAGAGGAAGACAAACATCACTAGGATTCAAGAGAGTTGTCAGAGACTTCAGGGAATATGGTGTTTGCAATGTTGAGGGTCAGTGGAGATTTATGTAATCATTTCAAAACCCATATAATACAAAAAAGTCAAGATTTGGGTCTGTTTGAGAAAGGAGTCATAAGGGACATAGTTTAGTTTCTTGCGAAGTGTTTTATCTTCATGTCTCCTTGTTCAGAACTCCTGATTGAATGGCAAATAATTTCCTTTTAACTTCAGTGAGGACAGGAATTTGCTTATGATTGTCAAGTTTTACACAAATGTTAGTTCTCAGATGAGAAACTAGGGGTTTTTCTTGATTGTGGGGGAACACTAGAATAGCCACAAATAAAAGAAGGAAAACTATCCCACTTGTGTGAAGACATCAGCTCTCCTCTCTGATGAAAAGCCATTTTTCCTGCCTGCCATGGAAATCTCTCCGTCCTTCTACAGACTACATCAACTGAAACCACATTCATCTTTCCACACCATTTAGGCCATTGCCTACTTAATGGAACATATAATGGGATGAAATTTCCACCTGGTGGTTGAGATACAGGATGGCTCCCAAGGGTATAATTATATAGGCTGGTTTTTAGTATTCCAGTGGTTCAGGCTATAGAGATGTATCCCTGCCTTCAGATTTAGTTCATACTATGGCTTGCAGAAATCAGTGGCATTATTTTCCTTTTTGTTTTCCCTAATTGCTGAAAAAGTCTATTTCAGATATGTATTAAGTGTATGTATGGGCTGAGGGCTATGGGACTCTGGATTGAAGTGTGGTGGAAGGAGGAGAGGACAGAAAGGGTAATAATGAACAATAATGTATTAAGTTGGAAAGAGCTAGTGTCAAATGAAGTGCTGCACTAACTTGGTTTTACACAAGATGTACATTGCTGACCTAAGAAGTGGAATAAAACAGCTTTTTAATGGAATCTGCAAGTGCTGCCAACACAGCGAATTAAAATAAGTCCAGATACTGACAGTCTAAAAGCCCGTACCTCTATTTTTGAGAGGCTACTGAGGCAAGGAAGGAATAAACTCAAGTTGAAGGAAAAAGGAGAGAGGTGGCATATATGCTATGTTCATCGCTTTCAGTTCTTTTGAACTAGAAGAACAAGATTTGCTAGGGCAGGTAAGATGACCAAATGCAAAGACATTTACTAAACAAGAGATGGCAGGTCAATTTAAAAGGAGCCTCCAGAGGGGCCATCACTTCCATAGATGCCTGTGTCACTGTCATGCAAGTGGAAACATGCACAGAGTTATCCTGTAAGAAGGAAAAGAGACATATATAGAAGGAAGGAATCAGACACATTCTCTGAGAGATGCAAATCCATGCAAAGATGTGATGCCAAAAATTATGGCTAGTAGTAAGTTGCATCTGAAATTGCATCTGGATGTGATACTGCAGAAAGATTTGGAAAAACACATGCTGAGCCATCTTATCAAGGAACAGAGGGAACAACAGACCAGACACCTGTAACCTAGGTTTTGTTAAAGCACTTTTCTGAGAACTTTGTTTGGTTTAGTCGGTGCAGTGGCTGTTTGCATGAGGATGAACTGTCGATGGCATAGAAGTGATTGCAATGAAGTACTATGTTTCCTTTTTGTTATCAGGAAAATGTGATGAGATTTGAAGAAGTTAAGAAGGAAAGAGGAATGTATGAAGGCTAGGATGCTTTGGGGCTTTTCAACATGCCAGTAACACTAAGTTGTGTCTCAGAAGGATGACGGCACAAACTTGTGACTGAACTGCTGCTATCATGAGAAAAAGAGGGAGAGGGAGAAAAAAGTGAAACTGCTGTGCTGGAAAGACAGCTGTGAAGAGTCAGGTTTGCTGTTGCTATGAGTGATTGACAGTGGGAATCAATCTTGTATTGACTGCTGCTCCAAAACTACTATTACTGTTTTCCTAATTGTTGATGGTGGCAGCAGCAGCAGCCAGCCTGGGCAAAATGTGCAGAGTGGCTGTTTGATCCTTCAGCTGCTTCCTGACTGCTTTGGACAATATTTTTATTTGCTTGGTTCTTAGGCAAGGCCCTAACTAAGTTGCATGCACTGGATTTTTAAGAGAGATTAGAGTCTTGATGCAACACTGTGACAGAAACCTTTTCAGTATAATAAATGATAGCCCTTCTGGAGCTTTTTCCGTGCCAGCATGGAAATATCCTCCCAGAACTAAGCATCTTTGCTACATCACATTCCTCAACAGGCTCTTCTCTTCAGTACTGTGTCTCCAGCCCTTCTATCTTACTGCTTTTCCTAACCACCCCTTCCTTTCCATTTCTATTTCTTCTTGAAATTGCTGGGTTAGAGAGCATCCTTAGAGATTATATTTGTGTAGTGCTCCTGATACAGTGCCAGTGTTGCAAAAAATAGCTAATGGCAATAAGAATCATTCCTGTGGCAAATGTCTGAGACTGCAAACACCAGCAAGGAGTGTAAGAAAGGAGTGACTTTGAGTGGTCCAATGAAGTAGATCTTAGGGGAATAATGACACCATGAAAACTCAGAAAAGATTAAATTGAGAGGAAAAATCCCCATGTTGTTACCAACAGTGGAGCTTGCTAGGCTCTGGAATAGTCTCCTGGGGAATTGCTCTAGACACTTTGAAGTGGACTGAAGACAGCCCTAAAGAATACACTGTTTTGTATTAGTCTCCAGGGAGATGGGCTAAGTGTAATTGAATAGGCCATTTTTATCCCTTCTTTATGTGTCTCCAGGAGTTGTAGCCATGCGCTTCATTACTTCAGTAGCTGAGTTCACAGAGTGCGATCAGCTATCAGTATTTCTTGTGCCAGTCTGTGGATTTAAGCACCATGATCACCAGTGTGCTCCCTCCTTTCTGAGGCAGAGAAGTGTGAGGAAGGAGGGTGGTGACAGGGCACGGAAGCTGCTGAGTCTGAGACTCGCGGTTAGTATGCTGCGCAGACAGACGAATCAATCGGCCCCTGCCCAGGCATCTTAATCAGAAGCGTGTGGTTCACTGCAGTGGTTAAGTGCTATCGTGCTGGTGATGGCATCTTCTTCAGAGACACTATTGATTGCTCTTCTCTCTCTTCTGAGAAGAGATTCCAACTGTGTAGACAGCATCAGGGAGACAGCTGGTGGAGAAATGCCCTCTTACAGCTCTACAGGATTAGGATCGACAGTTTAATTTCCCTGGGGGCAGGCAAATTCTCATTCTAATTCAGCCAGATGAGTGTGGGAAAGAGGAAGGAGATGACTGTTTGAAAGGTCCATTGATTATCTGAATAAGCCTGGTGTTAAGACCAAAGATGATGCAGTGCAAGAACCATGCAAACTGAGGTGAGGGAGCACATGTTTGGGAAATGTCTTTTGAGGGAAAACCACTTTCAGAGTGAAATGGAAGAGAGCAGCATATTGCAAAGTGACCTTTTCTTGGGAGTGGAAGAGAATCCCCGAGCTGGGTAGCATCAGGGTAAGGATGTTATAATCCTCTGGCAATGCGAAAATACCAGACTGTTAAAAAAAACAAAAACTGAAAGAGAGCATGCGAACAAACATATGATGTTCAGTGTAGGAGTATCTTTTGATGACTGAGTGTTTGACTATATGTGCAAGTGTCTGTTTATATACTTTCCATTAGTAGTCTTGTGACTTTCAAAATACAAATATGTTATTAAAAAAAAAAAGATGATGCAACATAGAGTATATTTTCAAGAAAGGAGGAGATGCAATATGACTGCAAATGCAATTATGCTTGTATGAGAAATTCCTTTAGACATAAAGGAAAACTAAAACTTAAATTTCTTCCTTGAAAAAAGAAACAGCAATACTTGCATAAAACGTACCATGCTGACAACAAATGAAGTCTATCCAGTTACCTATTTAATGTGGACTACCCAATGTGCCTTCCACATCAGTATCTAGACTGCAGATCTTCTGGGAACAGACATATGAAGTCTCCTCTGCTGTATTTAATTGTATTTTATCATCAAGAAGAAGACAGCCAGGTCTGGAGCAGCTTTATAGTTTCTCTTTTGAAGAGACTGCTCAGAAATGCACCAATTAGTTGCCAACTCTGTGTAGATTTAGACCTGTATTTTTGTTGGCAGTTGCACTGGCACACTGAACTTGTTATAATGTAGAATTCTCTCCCTGGTTTGTTTAGCTGTGAAATACTTGCTATTGTATTTGTGACCTATTAGGAGTTAGCAAACTCACTACCTAATCTTTTCTAGGAATGGAAATTTTGCCAAAGAGAGATCCTGAAAAATGCAGCTGGTGCTTGTAACCTTGTGCTCTCATCCCCCAGAGAAACCAGCATGGAGTGTCGCATAATATAAAAGCAGGAGAGGATAAGGTTTTAGCTGGAGAGAGGGTGTGATACGTTGGATGAACGATTATCAGGATGCAAGAGAATCAGGAAGGCTGGCTGGCAAATATTCAAGTGAGTAGAATCTCTTTACCAAACAGATTTAGGTCGATTTGAATGCATATCAGGAAATAAATGTTTATCTAAACTACAGGTAATTCTACAAAGAACCAAATTATGCCCACATTGAGTAAAACATTTCCTCGAAGGTACTGCTGATTTGCACTTACTCAAAGAGCAGCAGTGCATTAATTGTGGATTTCTGTGTGAATATGTATGTCTAAGGAGAAAGGAGTGCTATTTTCTTTACATTCACTACTTGCTCAGGTCTTGCTCCTTCTCTTACACCAATAAATAAACTGCCAACCCTGGTTTTTGTTTCTGGGTCCCTGTTGTCTCTGTATTGACTGGAATGCAGGAGATACATGTCTGTGAGACCCAATGTTAATGCAGTAATGTAGTATAAACAGCAGTGCAGCTCTGAGACTGACCTACCTAAATAACAATTTTTGGTGAAGCTCTCACTGTTCTTTATGTGTGTGCAGAGCACTGGGGAGACTGAAAAAGATAACTTCTTTTTGAGAACTGATGTTCTCAATCTCCAAGTGGAAACCGGTGATGAGTGATGTCCCTCAAGGGTTGGTACTGGGGCTGGTACTGTTCAACATCTTTGTTGGAGACACGGACAGTGAGATTGAGTGCACCCTCAGCAAGTTTGCTGATGACACCAAGCTGTGTGGTGTGGTTGACATGCTGGAGGGAAGGGATGCCATCCAGAGGGACCTTGACAGGCTTGAGAGGTGGGCCTGTGCTAACCTCATGAAGTTCAACAAGGACAAATGCAAGGTCCTGCACCTGGGTCGAGGCAATCCCAAGCACAAATACAGGATGGGCAATGAGTGGCTTCAGACCAGCTCTGAAGAGAAGGACTTGGGAGTGGTGGTGAATGAGAAGCTCTACATGAGCTGGCAATGTGCACTTGCATCCCGGAAGGCCAATAACTGTATCCTGGGCTG
>NW_010329217.1:0-26197 GCF_000700745.2 Antrostomus carolinensis
AAAACCTTGCCACGCAAACCCAATACAACTACAGTGGGAGAAAAATGACTGATTTCATGAACGCAACTTCTGGAGCATTAATGGCTTTTCCTTTTCTGCTGGGTAGGTATGTTAAGACACCAAGTTTCAAACTAATGTTATTCTCCAGTTTCAGTGGTAATAAGTCATATTCATTCATACTAGATGTTGTATTTGAATATTCCAAATATATTTTATAGTAAGAATGAATATATATTATATTTGGATATTCATATATATTCATATGAATGAGTATATATTATATTTGAATATTCCAAATATAATATCTTGGATATTCTAAGAACTTATTTCATGCTTTGGCCTGCTTACTAGATCGCTGTTGCAACTGTTGGAATGAGTCAGTTCAATCTTAATTAAATGACTTTGTCACCTAACTCACGTGTCACGTGGCATTTCTGCTCCCTCAATCTGGCCTAAAAAAGTAATCAGAAGAACCAGACAAACAGTCAGGTATCAGTACTTGTACAAATAAATACTGATTTTATTATTCAAAACATTGCACAAAGATATGCATTCCAAGAGTTATTTGCAGAAATAAATGAAAGATCATCTGTAACTTTTACGTTAATATGAAGGTTTTATCTAAACAAATATTTGTAAGGTTTTTTTAGTGCTTCTTGTCAAATGATAGAATTTTAAGTTAAAATTCTGTCAGCTCATGGATGGGGAACAACCCTACTGTGCAAATGAATGGCAAGTCATATTTTCATTCTATGTTGCTTTGCGTCAAACTGAACTGTGAATTGTAGAGAGGAATCCTGAGTCACACAAAGGCAACATACTGCACATTTTTGCTTCTTTTCCATTATACAGTATTTTCTAAAGGGTCAACTTAAATATATTTACTTAGTTGACCCTCTCCTATTCAATCTCCTTATGCAGGATGGGAATGTTGTGTCTCTCATGTCAAAATGCCATCCTGAGAAAACCTTTTGCACTTCCTGTGGCTGAAAGTGCTTCTCCTTAATAGAAAAAGTTCTGGTAAGCTTTTTCTGGAAAGAAGCCTAAGAAAACTGCCTTTGTGCTTAATTACAGTACACTAGTGGTCTTGAAATAAGACTCAACATTTTCCTTCAGTAACCAATATTCTGAAAACAGATTTCAATAGAGGTTAACTATCGTGTCTCAATCTTGATGATTCTGTTTCCTTATGTTTTTTTCTCACTTTTCTAACACAATGCAGAATACTCTGAATTGTCATAAAATTATTGTGAATGTGGTTTAGATCAAGTTAATTCCCAAGACATAATCCTTGCATCTGGGCCCACAAATAGTGCAAAGAAATGCCTACATATTTAATCATATCATACTAATACGATTAATACATACATAAATATACATATATATATTTATATATGCATCTATTTAAAACAACTATTTTATCTGAATATAGATCCTGCACAAAGTAGTAGACTGACACCTCTGTTAGCTCTATTTATCCAGCTAATGTCTATTGCCAAGGCTGTTGCAGCAAAAGGGTCTCCATGGGGATCACCTTTGGCTTAGAGAGAATAATTATGTTTCTGTACCCTGTTGATACTCAGCTTCCAAGAATGCTAATAAAAACAGTGTACCAAGATGGCAACTTTCAAACCCCAGCCTGGGACCGCAGGATGCCCTAAGCCAACTTGAAAATCAGATGCCCGAGCCTGCTCAAAGCTTTTAAGTCAGGAGGAGAACTGTTAGCTTTTGTGGAGCCTGCAAGGATGGTGGTTTAATTCCTGAGTTAAATGTATTTAGCAGTCTTGGAGGACTCCAGAGCATTTTCAAGGCAAGCAAAGATACATGATGAGAGATGCACAATGTGGAATTCCTCACTTGGTGCACAAAGCCGTTTGTCTTAAAAGTACTCAGAGCCCTTTAAATAGCAGAATATTATTTAAAAAGAAGGAGATATAAACTCTTTCGTGTACTGTGGCTTTTTTTATGCTTGTGTGTCTTTAGTCAGAATCACAGTTATTAATGGGAAAAAATCTACAGCCATTTCCTAGTATTAATTCTATTTTACGTCCTGACACTGTAACTTGCTCTTGATCAGCTTCTAAGTGATCTGTTTGACATGTTTATCTTTAATTCAGAGTAATTGCCAAATCAGTTTGCAATTTATCGGAAATGTGAAGAATAACTCTAGCCAGAGTGAGCTATTTTTCTTGGAGAGTGAAAGTGAGCTACTACAAAGGGCTTGGGAGAATTAAGAAAAATGGTAATGTCATCTGAAATTTCTGAGCGGGAGAACCCCTTCAGATTTCTAGCAAGAATTTTAAGTAATTTTTACATTCCATAAACATTGCAATGATCTGACTTGAATGAAAAATGCTGCCTACATTCTATTGCCTTATTTAGACTAAGTTGAAAACCCTGCAATCTATTATAATCTATCATATGTGCTTGTTTTGTGGAGAGGTTTTCCATGCCGTACTTTTACTGTGTGAGAGAGTTGACAATTGGTACTGGTCTTCAACGACACTTGTAATTACCAGCTAAACAGTGATGTGTATGCCTCAAAATTTCCTTGACATATTTTTAAAACACTCTGTATAACAATTATAATAACTCTCAGCTTATTCACTGTATACCAGATCCTAGGTACAGTCACATTTCCTCCCTATTGAGTCATTGTTATTTGCGTGTAACTTTTTTGCCAACTACCAACAGTGGGAACAAGGACCTTAAACAGAAAGGTCCTTTTCTAAAACTGATTAGACTTTGACCTATGCACATTTATGTTTCTTCTTCTGGTTCTGGGAAATTAGACTAGAGCTGTAGCTGAGCCAAACAATTTAATGAATTGTAAGTTTACAAAAAAAAAATAAAGGCAGATCTAGGACAATTTTGCAACTTAATGAAGCTGGGTCAAAACTGGCATGAAATTTTGATTCACAAGAAGAAACGGAGGAAATACTTTCTAGGAGCCACTTTATTTCAAAATATACACCACGTAATGTTTTGGCTTTTCACAGAAAATAAATTCTTCAATTTGAAATTCACTAATTTCTTTAAAATTATTACCAAAAAAGCAGAAAATATATTAAAAAAAAAAATCAGTGGCATGAAAATGAAACACTGAAACTATATTTTTGTTCACATTTTGGTTGGAACACTGAGCAGAAAATTGATTAGTCACACAGAAGCTCTTTTGTGGGCAGGATTTGGTTATTTTCAGGGTCCTGAGCATTACTTAAACCATGCAACCAGAATGTCTGCCGAGTGAGAGCACAGAAGGGATGAAACTATGTATATTGGTATTTTTAAGGAGTGAGCAGAGCAAAGCATGTAGGGACTATGACCAAGGGCACAGCCGCAATGTATTCATCACCCAGCTGATAGACACTAAGAATATAGACAAACGGCGGTTCCCTGTAGCACTCATAGTTTGACTTACTGATAATTAGAGGTGATGGGGACTGGTGTCGCTTTCCTCCACTCCTGCAAGGACCATGCTTCCTCCTTTAATACGGGCTATCCCTTCCCCTTTTCTATGCTGTCAGCATAACCCCTTTCTGATCCTTGCTGCAAAGTCAGACATACCCTGCTACACCTTCTGTCATCGCCCCATTGCTTATCAGAGCACAGCGAAATTTGGTCTACGTCAAGCACTATTTGAAAAAGCCAGACTAGTTAAAGAAGGAACTATGGGGCATAGGGCATAACAGCATTTCTGTGGAGAAAAGAGATTAGAATGGATCCCCCGTGTCCCAAGATCACGTTTGTATTTCATCTGTGTACTTGGGGCTAGATTGTTCCTTCCTTTCCAGGGGAAAAAAACCCAACCAAACAAACAAAAAAAGAAGGTAGAAAACACATTGAAAATAATGAAGGAGATATAAGAAACCTTACTGAAGGGGGACACGATGTGCACACTGTTTTTAGTTAGGAGGGGTGGGGGTTTTTTGAAATTTCTTCCTGAAAGCAATGGTTATTTGACAAAATGCAAAAAAGTGAATTTGTTTAAAGCATTTCCTCATCCCTGGATTAGTGAGCTAAAAGAATACTGGTTGTTGCTATGATTTGGCTCACATCAAACTTACCTTCATAAAGTAACTTGCCATATTGCTGCAGCTGGCTGGATAATTTCTGTTCCTGTGTTTGTCATTACGGAGCAGAGAGACCTGCCAAATTATTCAAAAGTGTATTGCAGTCCCAGCACCTCTTATTATTCCTTGCACTCCTTGCTCCCATTCCTTTCATGTTGTTCTGGTACACAGGGATGCAATGAAGAAGTTACGTAACTAATTAAAGCAGATATATTTTTAATAAAGACCTTGGGATTGATTTTTTTAGAATTAACAAATTAAATTCTCAAGTGTATCTCAACACTTTAAAAAAAATTTGGGTTTTTTTTTTCGGGGGGGGGCAGGTGGTAGGGCTTTCAGGAGTGCTGTTTTCATGTAGATTTTCCTAAAGAATGAAGGTGTTTTCTTAGGTTACTAACACACAATGTAGATAACCCATAACCATTTAAGCATACTGTCAGACCAGAAACAAAGGTGTAACTAATGTAGCAATCAAAGGATCTTTAAAACTGACAGACTGCCTCTGCAGGATTTCACGATCTATTTTATTCATAATATTATTAAGATGCAAGTATAGCTTCATTTTTACCACAAAGTGTATAAATGCAATGACTGATAGGCAAAAATGGAGCACTGAAGGAGGGCTCATTGAAAAGTCTCACACTGGGCTCCACTGATCATGGGTGAATATTAAGCCCACATAGATGTCCTATTGTGATTAGTTGTTTTAATTAAAACGTTTGTAATCAACATCCAAAAACTGAGATTGTGTACAGGGAAGAAGTGTTAAGGAAACTGTGAAAAATATTTGAGATATAAATCAAGGGTTTTGCTAGTCTGGGGCAGGAAGAAGGGGAAGGAAAGCTTTGAAAATTTATTATTTTTCTAACAGAGACCCTGAGTGAAAAACTATCAATTGCTGATTATTTGCTTTTTCCAGTTGTATGGCCAATGGATTATTTTCCCAATCTTTGTATTTCCTTCTTTTCTTCTCGATTCCTTTCTCTATCTTTGTGGAGGAAGTGACAAGGGAATAAATTAAGAAGGGAGAAAGAAAAGGAAAGTTACATTTTGGGGCTAGATTTAAAAATCAAAGAGAAAACTCAATATATTTTTTCTCCTCATGCAAATATTTGTGAAAAGAGAAATGCCAAAGATTTACACAATCATTACCTGCATTAAAAAAATCATCATTATTAATAGCAGAGGAAGCAATGGTGTTTGAAGAAAAATATCTTTCCCTAGTCCCTTGTTAGAAGATAAATCTCTACAAAATATCAAAAGACTAATTAAAAAAAACAGTAAATATGATTATTTTTGAGCTGCCATGCTTTGAGTTAACTTTCTTTTACGTACATTCAAAATGTTTATCTATATTGGAAAGCTTGGTCTCAAATAGCTACTTTGCCATAAAATATACATTTCAAATTGCACTTATTGAGATTTGACAGACTGAACCCTGGATGAACTTCTCCTCCCTTCTTTTAGGCCCATAAATAGTTGTCATAGTTTAGCTTGGCCATCAGACAAACATCACACAGCCCCTTGCTCACTCTCCCCACAATCCCAGGAAAAAGGGAAGAGAATTGGAGGGATAAAGTTAAAGAGGCTTGTAGGTTGAGATAAGAACAATTTAATAGTCCAAATAAAATAAAACTTAAAATAATAATGACAATAATAATCATAACCATCATCATAGAATATACAAATGAGTGATGCACAGTGCAATTTATCATCACCCACTGACTGATGCCCAGCCCATTCCCAGATAGTGACCTCAGAGGAACGAAAATCCTGAAACTGAAACCACAATCCCAGAAGACAGAGAGACATTATTCTGGTCAACCTCATTTATGCACTGAACATGATGTTATATAATATGGAATATCCCACTGGCATATCCAAATGGCAATTTGAACTCATCACTCTGCTTCCAGCTTCTTCTGCACCTACAGACTAGCAAAACACGGGAAGCTGGAAAGTCCTTGATTTCCCAACAACAACTGAAAGCATCAGTACATTATAACATTCTTCTTATGCCAAATCCCACACTGAATCCGAAATATAGTGATATTCTGGCTACTGAGAGAAGGAAAATTAGCTCTGTCCCAGCCGAAACCAGGACAAGAGTGGTCTATACCTATGCCTCTTCTATGTTCTTTTTGTCTGGAGCATTTAATTTCTTGCTCACAAATGACCAACCATAGGGAAAAGTTGGGTTGAGATTAACCTTGCAAGAGTCTGTCTCAACTTTGGGCTGTTCAATAGTGACTGGTGATGTATGAGGGGACCCAAACACTCTTTTTTTGCTATACAAATGATGTTAACAGTACTCAGCAAGGATTTCCACTTTTTGAGTTGTCTTTTACGTGGTCTGTGATTGTCTAAACTTGGAAACACCAAGTGACTGAGCAACGGGGATGCTGTAATCAGTCTCCGTGTACATGTATGTATATGTGTGTAGTTCCCATATAGAAGTTTCAGGTACTTTTTTCTTGTGAAATAGCTGCAGGGTGACTGAAATGAATCAAATGATGTGAAAGAACAAAAGTTCAGGGAAATAGGTACAGCAATAAGTCCAATGATTTATGAGCAATGTGAAGGATTTACTACGTTTTTGCATCAGTTCACTGCCTTGGTCATTGCCTTCTGACTCATCATGAGCACGAATTTGCAAACCTGAGACATTTGAATTGTAAATTGTTCTGTTTATTATTAATGAAGAATAGAAAATCTTTGTTTTAACACCCCCCCCCCCCCTTTTTTTTTTTCATTTAAGATTTGAGATTGATTGAAAATGAAAGTGGTCAAGGTAAGTCTTCAAGTTGTACAAAACTTAGCATATATAATTTTCTTCTATTCACTATTCCTGACATTGTCTTGCAGCCTGCCCTCATATGAACTCTTCTTTTTTTTTCCCAGCTCTTCAAATGTACAGCGGCCTGCTTTGCCAGACAATGAAACACTTTGAATTCTTGTAAAATCTGAAGTTTCTCTGACTGGCTATAGCTGCAATTTCTTAATGGTTTATGTTACTAAACATTGGGGTTTTTTACTGTTCCCATGCTTCTACCTTTGCTCTCTGCTGTTCCTTGCACAGTGAAAGGTGTGCTGACTACCACCAAGGCAGGAAAAAATGTGCAGGGAAATGGTTCAGAAAAGTCACTCAGATTTCTCTGAAATGGTTTGGGAAGTCTGTAGGAGGAACATGTATGTCACCTCCTGCCATATGTATAAATTGCTTCTACTCATTTCCTAGTTGCAGTGTGAGTTGTATTTCTAAGGAGTGGTTTTTAATTTCTAGTTATTATTTTAAAGGTCAGCCAGCCCAAAGAAGCAGCATACCAATGACATGAGTTAATCATTTAGCTATCAGAAGATAATGGTGTTAACTCACATGAAATACAGGGACAGCATCACACTGACAATAATTTTCCTTGGTAAAGAAATATTAAATATGCATGTGGGTCTAGCTACAGTAATCAAGAAGTTGAGTGGAATGTGAACTTGCGAGCATGTAAAATACTCCCTGGTAATTTCACAGGTATCCTATGATAATTTCACACATTTGTGGTGAATGCAAGACACTTTGCACTTCCTTCCTTAAGGGACAGAAGCCTTTTGTTTACCTGTACATCCTGGAGAACTGTAATAGAAACTTCACCACTCAGCTTTGCTCCTTATAACTTGTTATTCTACCTGCATTCTAAGAAAATAGGCAGAAATATCTCAATAACCCCCACCCTCTGGAAAGACACAATTGGCTAGACACCGGCATTTTGTGAATGTCTGGGCAAAAGTGAGTAGAACCTCCTGAATCCCATGGCTCTTGTAAAAGGAACTATGAATTATTTTCGTGTTCTTTCTAATTCAGGGGCATGTCTGAAATACTGGGAATACACATCTTCATGCATTAATAGTGCACTGCCTTTTTGATCAATCAAAGCTTCTTTAATAAAGATTTTTAAAATTGACTAAAAACCCCATTTTCAGAAAGTTCCAAGTACTGACTGAAAAATAGGCCAAGCAAGGCATTTTGAAGCAGCAGATGTCCAGAATGAGATACAGAGAATTCCTGATCACCTCTGAAATTCTCAGATAGTTTTCTGGAGCCACCTCAAAAAACTACATGGCAAACAGGAGATTTGATTTTTGTAATACAGGGTATCACACAATCATTAGTCATTTGCCTGCCTGCTGCCCACTGCTCCAATAGTGAAACTCTTTCCTTGGACAGGGCAGGCAGCAATATTGACATTGTTCTCTACTAAAATAACAGCTTTAGAATCAAGTTGAGGTTTCGTAGGGGTCCTGTGAGCTTCCTGACATCTACATTCCTAGCCAATCTTGGCAATACTAAAGCCATTTCTCTTTTTTGGGGTAATAATAATCACTTTGTTTGTAATTCAGACAAATGAATTGATGCTCAACAAGTGAGTTACCCAAAGGAAGGGCATAGGATCATAATAGAAAACGTGCCAGAACAGACACAAACCCTGGCAGAAGTGACGGTCTTAAGGAAATGTATTTGGCAGGGAAGTTGAGACCATGGCGAGGGGAGAACAGGATGCTAAGAAAGTGAAAAAAAAATCCAGAACACTGCATGACAACCCAGATCTATGCAAAAGGCAACAGTGAATAATTACAGGTGTAAACTGATATTGAGTGAGCACAAACTGGAAAACTAGAACTTTCCTTTGATGATGTGTTGTCATGTATGACTAGAAAGGCTTTGCTTCATGTTTACCCCTACAGTGACTATTTATTCCCCAAAAGACTGGGTCAAAATACCTTTCATGGTCTGGACTGGTGCAGCTGTTTAAGCATAGGCAATAGCGTGTGCAATGAATGCTGCTATGAATGGAGCTCCTCATGTTCTCTACCAAAGACCACTCTGCTGATTCACCTTGAACTTCTGCCAGGGACCCATGGGGAACTGTAACTCTTCTGTAATCCCTTCCAATGAGGGTGTTTGATAGCTTTAACTTACCGTGCTCTTCCACACTGGCAAGGAGGATTATCCACAATGGAAACAGTGACCTGAAGGAACAGAGTGTTACATGAAAATATGACTCTGTTGTGAAGGTAAGTGTTTAAAAAGTGTGGAAGGACACCACGAAATACATGATACTTTCTATTATATCTATCATAAAACTGTAAAAATACAGAGGGGACTTCTGCCTGCTAAAAAAGTGTTTGCTATATTGCTTATCATTGAAGAAAAATAAAACTGATTTGACAGCCTAAGCAATTCAAGCATCTAATAAGCTTTGATATGTAGCTTCTCCAGAGCTTGTGTAAATACAGATTAACTATAAATGCTATTCTCCCCAGTGGACAGATGTTCAACTGCTGAAGTCGAGAGACAATCAAGGACAGTAAATTGCATGCTGAGTGTTACTGAAGGGTTGTGAGTGAAGATATACATGATGACAATACGTTGAGGACATCAAATAACTCTTCCTGATTCTGCCAGTGCTAGAAGCCTCTTTTAGACAAAGCTGCATCACATCTGGAGAAACAGTGGGGAAGTACCTTATCCAGCCAGTCTCTCCTAGGACATGGTATGCTCATGGGAAGACACATAGTTTGGTCCTTTGAGGTAGTCACAGCTGAAGTTGACCTGATGTGACCTTGATGGTTTCTGTAGCTTAGTGATTCGGAATGTCAGGCTATCCTTTTCTTCCTCAGACTGTACCAGTGCACACAGGACAACCCTGCAGCCACAGGATTTCTGCAGTCCAGGGGAAATGTTCAGTCCAAGGACCAAGTTATGGCTCAAAAGCCACTTGTTGTCATGGCAAAGTTTATATCCTTCTTGCATGCTTAATATTATAATGTGGACCCAGTGGTACTCTTTCCTTGATCATAGTATATATGGCAGACTAGTACAATAGCTATAGGAATAATTAAAGCTTCAATTACTTCTCCTAGTTTATGCTTTTGCATGTTTTTAATTTTGGGAACTGGAAATAGTTAAGGCAGCTCTCACTTTAGTTTCCAGTGTTGTCTGTGTGCTCTGCAGTAGGCACTGAGGCTTATGAATTGTTCTGAAAAAGTGGAGGAGGAGCTGAATTTGCTAAAGATTATTTAAAAATACTTATGTATCAGAGTAAAAGGAAACAAAAAGTAATGAAAATATTCTCATATGTCTTGGAATAGCTGAAACTGTGTCTTAATAAACCCTAGATTTTACGCAGTTAACCTGTTAACATCCAGGCAATTGCTATGGGGGGAAAAAAGAAAAAGTTAAAACATTACTACTGGTGGTTCCCATTCTTCAATATCATGAATTATTAGTTGGAGCTAGGGAAGAATGAAAAACTGAGCCCCTGAAGGTGATGAATATTTCTATTACAAGTGCTAAGCAATTAGAATAAATCATTATGAAAAGTGGGCAACATGAAACAGGCAACAAATAACTGGAGGGCACTTTTTGTTACTGGTCAGTACCAAAGTCTGTTTGTAACCATGGCAACTACGATTCCAAGTTTACAGCATTCCTATCAACAAATATTGAAGGGTAACTTGCAGCACTTTTCTCATTCAAGCCACATTACCTGATTTCCCCACTGTGCCCTACAGACACGTCCTCTGACCCCAGGCTTCTTCCTTCACAGGAACAATCTGCAACAGGGCCAGTTAAGCCCTGCAAGTATATATTCCTCCTTTGTGTCAAGCATCATGCATTGTCTCTCTGGTATTATATTTCCTCCCAAATATGTATGGAAAATAAAACTTTATTCAGGCAGCAAGGTGAAATCTTTTCTGAATTCTGAAACCAAATGGAGTTTTGTCTGAGACTCTATCTTATGCTCTGGTCACAAACAGAAGTCTACCAGAAGAACGCTGTTCAAGAACTACTAGAAAGTCAGTATCTTTTTTCAGCTGAGACTCTCAGAATCTATTTCTGAATAATCTCTGTTGAAAAATAAATATGCATTCACAAAATTAATTTAGTTGCATAAGAAAAGTTAATATGTCTGCCTTTTCCTCTCAGGATTAAATTGTAAGAAACAAACAAAATTCTCTGGATATGGAACACATTGAGACAATACTCAGTATAGGTCCTATTGTGCCTGGACCTAAAAGCTAATAAAAAATGTATTTTTCTCCTTAAGTAATTATTTTTCTTGATTACAGAAGTCACTTAAGATTTCCATACTTTTTAAATGTATGGGCTGTCTGAAACTTAAAATATTCTCTTCTCTAAAATGTTCTACAACCACACACATTCATTTTTATTGGGAACTTAATTAAATAACTTCATTACAGCTAGATCCATACTTAAGTGTTTCCTAATGTTAACCTGTTAAATCAGCACTTCAACCTTTTCTAATTATTTAGAATAACAATGCTGTCTGGGTAGGTTGAGTTATTCCCATGCTATTACTCAAAGCTAAGCAAAGACAACCTTTTCCTGCCTCCTTTTTGATTCTGTAAGGCAAAAAAGCTCAATTGCTAGAAGTTAAAGCCTAAGCTACTCCTGCTATTTGTCATACTGCAGTTTACATACATGTAAGTTTCAGTTTTTATTAGCGCACCCTATTTCTCTCATTATTTACTGATTTTTCAGTGATCATTTTGAAGTTTTACAACGTGGTCCAGCTACCCCACAGGAAGATAGCTGTGACTTACCAAAGAGGTACTGTCCGTTGGAAGTGCAATAAACAATGTCAATAATAAAAGGTCAAGTGATGCACTGAAATGTTTATGCACACCTACTTTCGGTCCCTGTATCAATGCATTTGAACAAATATTCTGGAACAAACTTAAGAAAAATTTGGTGTCTTTTCTTTCTTTGTCCATAGGCTCCTGAAGTGCCACCTGTACCTGCATTTTAAATGAGGCCATTACAGGTTCTTTGCCTATAAATGTACATTCACTATGGGACATATGTACATTCAATATGGGATTCTTTTAAATTTAACATAAATTCTGAAGTCCATTTTTTTCTGCTCTTTTTGTTGTTGGATTTTTTCCATCTTGGCCTATAATACTATTTGTATCAGAAACTGTTACCTGTTTTCATCAAACAACACTCCAAATGAGTAAAACTATGAATAGAAATCGTGTCCCTGGTAATATATATTCAGAAATGTCAGTTAGTGGACTGGACTTAGTAACATGTTTTCATGATAATAGGTATCTTGCAGCCAGCTGATGAATTCAGCAAAATATGCACCACTGATACATTTGCCACAGGTATTTTATTTCTCTTTATAGTTATGAAGAGAAAGAGAGAAAGAAATAATTTTTTACAGGCTAACAAGTTTTCCATAACATTTACATTCTGACACTATGTTTTGGAAATTATGAGAGATCTAAAGAATCATCATTGTTGGGTTTTTTTGTTGTATTTTTTTTTCTGTCATAGTACATTGAAATTACCTATATTTGAGTCAGTATGAAGTCAAAAAAACCAAATTAACACTCTAACAATTGCTGCTTAGTACTGTAATTTAATCCTCATACTGAATTTTTAATCTTGCTGCCACATGAATTGTTATAAACATTGAATCCTCTAATCAGATGGAAGTTTGCTACATAGCAGGAGTGTATTTTTCATGGAAAGTAATAGGAAAAAGGAAAAACATTTATAATTATACTTCTGATTTTTTCCACTAACATTCATCAACAGCTATAATACTTCATTAAAGGCCCAGTGCCTAGTACCTGCCCTGTGTGCATTCTCAACACTTTTAATTCTGTACCTAAGTTTGCCTTTATGGTTTAGAAGGTAATCCTGAATTTTATGAGAGTAAAGAAAAATTTCATCATATTTTAACAGCTATCAAATTCACTATCTGTTGTGGGGTTTTTTTGACCTGAATGTCAAGCAGATTTCATAAGCACATCCCACTCACTTGCTTTTGTGCTCTAGAAGTTTCCTCAACATCATCACATGGCCACGTGTGGCATGAATAGGAATTTATCAGCTAAAGTAAAAAAAAAAAAATAAAAAAAATCTTACTTTAGGAGAAATTGCTTGGAGTTTGGAGGTGCTTGCTTCAACAGTTGTTGATTCCATCCCCTAAGTCAAATATATTAGTGTAAAATGTGCTAAATATTGTTTCACTAAATGCTGATTTGATAAATACAACGTGAAAGAAACAACTGTGATTTTGATTTTCAAGGACCTGAGGCCTCTCAGTTGGTGTGGATTTAATTAAAAATGTTGAGTTTTCACTACTTCTAGGGTCCAGGCCATGCATTTTTCTGTAATCGACCTGAGGAACAATTATGTAGAACTAAAGACTGTAAAATAGTTGAAGAAAAAGAATGAATACAAGTTAATGTCAAAATAATGAAATCCCCAGCTGGGAATAATAACCACTCTCTTCCAGTTCTTGGGAGATACCTGAAATGAAGACCTTTGTCATGCCAATAGTTATGAAGGAGAAATACAAGTTACATACCTCCTGAAATGTTTGGACTTTGGGGATATCCGTTTTTGGTATGGTGTTTTTTTTTCCTATTTCACTTACAGGATAGCTGCTGAATTACCTGAGAGATGTCCCTGCTGGCAGATAACCTTTGCCTTTATCCCAAGCACTATCTACCTTCCAATATGCTCTATAAGTGCTTTTTGCCATGTTCTTCAGGAAGTCCCTCTGAAAGTACAACTGTTGTGTGAGCAAAACACCTTTTTTGTGGAACTGGTCTCTATTATCCTGAGTAGGGGGACACAGATGAATTCCAGCTTGTGAAACATTAAACAATATCAGCCAACCTGTACTGTATTACAGACCCATTTAATCTCAAAGGTCATTTTGTCTCCAGATAAGTGAAAAATAAAGAAGCAGTAAATAGTTTGTCTTACTTCTGACCTTGCAAATCAGGATACCGATATAATTTATTTATGATAATTTTTCAGTAGCTTCAATACACCTATTAAAAGGAAAAATATAAAAGACTGCATAGATATTCAGCAGTAGCTTTGTTTCCAGGACTTTGATAGAAGGTGTAAGACATAAAGAAACTGATTCACCACAGACTCTTCTTCCTTCAGCAAAATGTCCTGGGACATTTTGGTGTTAAGTGCAGGAGGGATCTGCAGGAGCTTCCAGTGCTTTTCCTGTCAGATTCCACCTCTTGCCTCCACCCAGGATGTGCTGCTGAGCCCAGGCAAAACCACTAATGACTGGTGGCTTTTCCTTCCACTGATGGATGTAGATCCAGGCAAGGTGGAGGCTCCCTGGGACACATAGTTTCCTTGCAGACCTGGAGGGCCATCTGCTGAGCCATTAACCAATATACTTCTGGGGGCTACAAGAGCCCATGTTGTGACCATTCATATGTAGTTATGTCCCTGGAGCAAAGAATAAACACATCTGATGGGAAACACAAAACAACTTTCCATGGTTGGCACCCATCAGATACCTGGCTGCAGAACAGCCCATAACTAGGGCCATGCTGATGCTTTGCCCTTATAATGTCCCTTCCTTCCAAATGTATAAACTCAAAGGGATAAGTAATTATCAAAATATTTCAAAACTTTTGGTCCCTCTCTCTTGTCGTTCTGACGGCGTCCCATCCTACGAGTGTGTTATGCTGATAGGTTATGAATGGAAGCAACTTCAGCACACACCAAGAAGGACATACAAGTTTTATATAAAAGATCACTGAGTTTCATCTCCATATTTGACATACAGGATAATAGTATTTTTTTTCACATATTCAGTGAATTATGTACCAGCTTTAAAAAAAAAAAAAATGCAAGTACGATCTTTTTTTTTTCATAAGTGTCTTTGCATCAATCTAGTTAAACTACTAGTGTCCTGACAGCCCCTTCTGTCACTACTTCAGGTCTTTTGGAAAACAAGAATCAAGCACTTCTGAGTGATTTCCAAGAAGTACAACTAAGCCCAAAGTAGCTGTAGGAATTGCCTGAGGTAAGGTGGAGAAGCAAAGTCTTGGCAGCTTGCAACAATGTGATGTAGCTGTTTTTAAAGGACAATGAAAATGACATGGCTGTGTCAAAAGGACTACTTAATTTGACACTGTGTGCAAAGACCTCAATTCCACCTGTTAGTCAAAACACAGCATAACATCAAGTGCATACAGAACATTAGGCTGTTTATTGAACCAAGACCCTGCACTATGAGATGAAAAAATACATTTTTCCTTCCAAATAGTGCTTCTTTGATTCCTCTTTGTAAACCCATCTCACAGAAAGAAAATTTCCCTCTATTTATATCCTGGAGGCTGACACCCTTTCATATAATTTTTATTTGACTGTTTCTGAATGGGAGCAGGCCAGAGTATTGTGCAAAGACATTTCTGTCTCACAGCTCCCTATCTTATACGATTGAAGTAATCATTTCAGCACAGCATGATGGAGAAAAGGGCAGATTGAACAGATGATTCAGAGGTGAGATGAGGACAAACATATGTTTGAATTGGGGGGGGGGGGGCTTGGGTTAAAAAAAAAGCTTTCATGAATTATAAACTCTTTTGTTGTTTTCAAACTCAACTTTTTTTCCTGAGCATGAATGAATGACTGGCAAATTTGTTTGCAGTTACTTTAATAATTATCAATGACAATTCACTATATGTTAATTCTGCTCAATTACTAGTTTTTCTCAAAGGCATCAGATAGTTTAGTTGAACACATGTGATATATCTGTTTATTTGGTTGATTAAAAATATTTACTATATCATGTACTAAAACAGTATGGAAAATACAGCCTTGACTCAGCAGAGATCTTAGTAGTAAACAGCCCAGTATAATTACTTAAGATGGGTTTTAATCTACTTGATCATGAAATATTCATAGTCATATCTAAGAACAAATGTCAGTATTGTCACAATTTCCTAAGATATCTAGGACATTACCTGTGAATCCTTAGTGCAAATATTGACTTGCACAACCTGAAGTAACATTTCTGTCTGTAGTAATGTGCTGAGCAGCTTTGTGTGTGGTGCTATCCTGCCCTTTCCTGGAGCAAAAATCCTCTTGACTGAGATTGTGATTGTGGGTGTTCACTAGATCTCATCATTGACTTCTGGAAAACAAAGGGTAAAACTTATTTGTGAGTAGTGATTGACATTTGAGTCGTCTAAAGAACTTGTTTGATATTAAACATCTTACATTTGCATGGAAATGTAGTGCAACACAAAGTTCTTTCTTGCCTTAAAGGAAAAATGTATTACACAGGCCTCATATCCTTTAACCAAACAGAGTAAGGTTAGAGGTTTCCCCCTCCCCCCCCCAAAAAAAAAAAAAAAAAGGCTGCATAGGTATCAGAAATCCATTAATTATGGACAATGCCTTTTGTTGAATTTTATATGCAATATTCAATTGTATATATGCATCCAGATGTAAATAATGCACTCAGTAGGCAGCGAGGTTTCACGTGGAGAGCGTGGAGGTCTGCAGTAGGCTGCTTAGCAATAGTGGGCCAGTTCCCAGCTGGAATAAACTGGAGTAGCTTCTAGTGAACTTTATATCTGCTGCATGTGTCCTAGCAATTATACAGCTCCAGTTATTTTCAGGGGTCAGCATCAGGGAGAGGGCGTGAAGGTAAAAGGACCTTTGGCTTGATTTAATGCAGCCATTTTTATGTGAATGGTAAATTTTAGTATTTTCCACTATTATTATATTGATATTAATGATTAATTATTATTGTTGTTCTTATTAATACAAAAGCCTAAGTAAACAAAGCTTAGGCACACATTCTCCCTTGCAGGTCAGCTTCTGCCAGGGGATGAAGTATCACACCAACACTGGGACTGGGTTTAGCAAGCACATCACAGCTTTCTCCTGCACACATACATCATGGGAACTGTGCTTGTGGTGTCTTCACCCTTTAGAGTACCAGTGAGTGGTTGGTGAGGCCCCTCTGCTACCTCGTTGTTGATACTGGAAATGATTTGATGCTTTTCTGGTGGGCTCCACCTGAACCTGCTGTGGCTGCAGCATGCACCAGCTCAGTGGCACATGATGCAAGGTTTGCATCCTTCCCAATCTGGGCATTTGCAGATATGGTTCCCATTTGAATGCTCTGTGCAAATAATGCAAAAAGCTGCATCATATCCCATTTACCGTCTCTCTGGCCATCAGCTGGTGAAACAGGCATCAGAGTGGGGTCCAGTGTTTCTAAATGGAATTTGTTCATTTAATATGTCAGCTGACTGAGATTCTGTGTTTACCAACATGCTCAGAGTGGCAACAAGGAAGCAAGTTATCATCATCTCAACCTCAGTAAATTGATCAGACTCTGATGTTCTAACTCTGATAAGAGATACCTTTATCCACCAATGATTTTGTTTGAATTTGGAAGAGTTTCTTTTAGAGATGGCATAAATGTTATATGGTGTTGCTCCACACAAGTAAGGATATCAGAATTTGACCTAAGGTTTACTAATGATCTATTAAGAATTAAACAGAAAAACACCTCTTTCAGACCTACATTAAATTGTCTTTTTTGGATAAGACCTATTGGCCACATATCTGTATAATATTCAAGTTTCATGGGAAGCTGGAGACATATTTTGTTATTTTTTTACTGTATGTCAAAGGAGATTTGTGCTTATTAATTAGCATCTTGAGAAGACTATTTCAAGAACATGTGTAGGAGTGGTCTGGTTAATTAGGGACTCTCAGAAACCTTATATCAAAATAGTTTCGATGTACATTAATTTTTTGATGTCCTTTATTTCATCTGGACACAGCATTCACTTTAATATTTGACCTAGTTCTCAGCTTCAGAAGCTGAGGCTACAGACCCTGTTCATATCCCAGTCAATTTACCAACGAGTTAGATGTTACACAGTCAGCAAGATCATCAACATTAAAAACAAAAAAATAAATAAAAGTATTAAGAGAATATTATGTTCAAGCAGACAGGTCATCAGCATTACATTTCCATCATGAATATGCAAATTAATCAATAAAAAGAAAAGTGGTTTGCTAATACTGACCACAGTTTGGGTTTTTTTTACTGTTTTAACTCCATAAATAAGTTCATTCATTGTTTACAGGTATTTCTTTTGCTGGCAGTGAAGAATATGTGAGCCCTTGCTAAATTTTCGAGTGTAATAGCACCATGGCACAAATCTGTGTTTCCTATCTTCCTCCTGAAAAGAGGATTGTTTACACAGAGGGTTCTAACAGATAGAAAGGTATCGTAAATGAGATTGTATATTTCTCATATCAGACCTACCAAGTTCTGTATCATAGTGGTCAAGTTCTTATGTTAGTGTCTCAAGTGGTAGCCTCAGAGATATATCATCCTATGTTCTCATGGAAACTTTCAGTGCAATTAAGGAGTTTATTCTCTTTCATTGCTTCGTAAAGTACAAAATACTTAGGACAAACATCACTTCCTGATCCTCTTGGCCACTCATGGAGTCTCATATTCTGCTTCTAGGCAACCATTTAAACAAAAGCAGGGAAATATAGGCTATTTGCCAATATAATTTTTTGTAATCTTTTATAAATAAGAAAAGAAATTCAATAGTAGAGTGAATAAGATACCTGAGCTGGAAACTCTAGCACAGTAGAAGCAAATGCATGCTAGAGTAAAAAGGTATTTTACTCTAGCATCACTAGTCGTATAGTAACTTCCCTGCTTATGTATCGTGCTCCCATAATACCCCACTACCTCCAATGTTCCGTATTTCTGCTCCCAATGCTGTGTTGGGTCTTTGCAGGTAGAGCTTAATTCATTGTCAGGGACTGGTATTTTTAAAGGAGATTATGTGAGGTGCAATTTGTACATGTAAAAGCACATTATTTTAAAAGCATTCCCCATGTTAGTCAATAACAGGAAGTGATCCTTGAACCTATGGGGAATCCCACACAAGAACATGGAGGAACAGAGAGACCAGGAGGCAACTTCAGATGGAGCAGAAAGGGAGAAAGGAGACTAAGGTGGAAGGAAAAGAAGACATACAAGAAAGGAGGTGGAGGTTAATTTCTGACTTCCCCATTCTAACATTCCTAAGGCAAAGGGTTTACCCTGTCTGTGACCTACCATATGAAGCTTTTTAAAATTCTGTTTCTCTAAAACTTTTGTGAACACCAAAATTGCAAAAAAACAAAAAAGCGCCCCCCTGTCCAAGTTATGAGATTCTTGACACTGGTGCTCACAGTTTCCTATGGGAAGCTTATTCTCATGTGTGATGTTGATACAGGAAAATATTTACAAAAAAACACAAATCTAAATCTTTAACTTATGTGTGAAATCAGAAGATACCTGTCTCCCTTATGCATTGTTCCTAATTAGTACAGTTCTTCATTTGACAAAGTATCATCACTTCTGAGAACATTTAAGGAATCTTGCTTCCATCCATTGGTCAGTATTTAGTTAGAAACACTGTAAAATGATCAGAAGAGATTTCTTCATTCTGACTCTGCACAATGTTTTTTCACTAATACATTTTTTTTCCCAAGCATCAGATTCAGACTTTTAAGGGAACAATTTCATTCCTTGTGACAAGTCGAACACTTAACAGCCTGTTGATATTGAAAATTTATGAGAATTAATCAAATGGATTATTGGATGGACTTGAATCAACAACCAACTGGTTTTGACTCCAAGTCAAATAATTTCTATTCACACCAGTTAGTTGTTTTAAAATTAAAGATATGCTCCATGGAGTTTATAGAAGCCTATGGAAGATCAGTTAACTGATCAGATACCAGTTACTCAGGTATCTGTGAGGTAATGTATTAACCTAAGCTATCAGCATGGCATTAGAACAAAAAATTAGAGGAGTTTTAGTAACGTCAAGACATGATTGCAAGATGGATTCTAAAAAGACCTGGAAATGTGAAATGCAGCATTGATAAACTAAATAAGAAAATTGTTAATAAAACAAAATAATTATGAGAATATGCATAACAGGCTACTAGAACGTTAGTTACAGAAGACAGGAAAAAATATTTATGTACCCATCTCTGTTTCTAGCTAAATAAACTTTAGAATCTCTTATGTGGACTTCTATAAACATAAACTTTGCAGGAAAAAAAAGCCAAATAATGTAGTGGAATTGTTTTTTTCTTAATCTTAAATGCTTCAGTAGTCTAAAGATATAACATAATATGGAAATCAAGCTAAGGAAAAAGCAAAGAGATACAAAGGGACAAATCCCCAGAGTGATTATATGCTAGAGAAATGTTTATTTTAAAATAGGTCACCTTTGCATCACTTAATTGGTAAATGTTCCATTGTTAAGTGTAATGACAGTGCCTAAGAATATCAATTCAGAACTGAAGGACATGAGCAACTTTTAAGAAACATAATAAAAATCTGTCCCTTCCTTGAGGCACTTGCCATCTGCCACATAGCGTGAAAGGTAAACAGATAAGTAGTATGGGAATAAAAAAAAAAAA
Source organism: Antrostomus carolinensis (assembly GCF_000700745.2). Lineage (NCBI taxonomy): Eukaryota > Metazoa > Chordata > Aves > Caprimulgiformes > Caprimulgidae > Antrostomus > Antrostomus carolinensis. Next base: position 20,395 of record NW_010329217.1, read on the forward strand.
AAGAGGATGAGATGATGATATCAAGAGAGTTTAGCAAAAAAGGGACATTTCGATGCTCACTTCACTTCTTTAATACTAATAAATTTTAATCAGACCCCTAAGATCATCCAGTCCAACCATCAACTCATTACCACCATGCCCACTAAACCATATCCCTGAGTGCTACATCTACACTTTTCTTGAACACCTCCAGTGGTGACTCCACCACTTCCACGGGCAGCCTGTTCCAGTGTCTGACCACTTTTTAAGAGAGGAAATTTTTCCTAATAACCAACCTGAACCTTCCCTGGCATAACTGGGGGCTATGACCTCTCATCCTATTGCTGGTTACCTGGCAAAAGAGACCAACCCCCACCTCACTACAACCTCCTTTCAGGTAGTTGTAGAGAGTGTTAAGGTCTCCCCTGAGCCTCCTCTTCTCCAAACTAAACAATCCCAGTTCCTTCAGCTGCTCCTCATAAGACCAGTGCTCCAGAACCTCCATCAGCTTCATTGCCCTTTGGACACGTAGCAAGGGGCCCAAAACTGAATGCAGTACTCAAGGTGCAGCCCCACCAGTGCCAAGTACAGGTGGACAATTATTTCCCTTTTCCTGCTGGCCACACTATTTATGATACAAGCCAGGATGCTGTTGACTTTCTTGACCACCTGGGCACACTCCTGACTCATGTTCAGCTGGCTGTTAACCAACACCCCCAGATCCTTGTCCACTGTGCAGCTTTCCAGCCATTCTTCATCAAGCCAGTAGCATTGCATGGGGTTGTTGTGACCAAAGTGCAGGACCCTGTGCTTGGTCTTTTTGAACCTCATACAACTGACCTCAGCCCATTGATCCAACCTGTCCAGATCCCTCTGTAGAGCCTTCCTAACCTCAGGCAGATCAACACTTCTTCCCAGCTTTGTGTCATCTGAAAATTTACCAAGGGTGTACTCAGTCCCCTTGTTCAGATCATCAATAAAGATATTAAACAGTTTTGGCCCCAATACTTGTTCCCCCTGGGGAACACCACTCATGATCAGCTGCCAGCTGCATTTAATTTCATTCACCACCATTCTCTGCGCCCAACTATCCAAACAGTTTTTAACCCAGCAAAGCCTGTCCACATCATGAGCTGCCAGCTTTTCCTGGAGAATGCTGTGGGAGACCGTGTCAAAGGCTTTACTAATACCTAGGTATACTACTTCCACAGCTTTTGCCTCATCCACTAGGCAGGTCTTCTGGTCACAGGAGTTCAGGTTGGTCAAGCAGGACCTGCTTTTCATGAACCCATGCTGCCTAGGCCTGATCCCCTGGTTGTCCCATACTGGCTGTATGATTGCACTCAAGATGATCTCCTCCATAACCTTTCCCAGTACTGAGATCAGGCTGACAGGCCTGTAGTTCGCCAGATCCTCCTTCTGACTCCTCTTGTAGAGGGGTGTCACTTTGGCAAGTCTCTAGTCTCCCTGGTTGACCAAGACTGCTCATAAATGATGGAGAGCAGTTTGGTGAGCACTTTAGCCAGCTCCCTCAGTACCCTCAGGGGAATCCCATCTGGTCCAATAGACTTGCAATAGTCTAGGAGGAGTAGCAGGTGGCTAACTGTTTCCTCCTGAATTATGAGGGGTTTATTCTGCTCCCCATCACTTTCTTCTGACTCAGGGGGCTGAGTGTCCGGAGAATGACTGGTCTGAGTATTAAAGACAGAAGCAAAGAAGGCATTGAGTACCTCAGCTTTTTCCTCATCCTTGGTGGTAACATTCCCCGTCACATCCAACAAAGGATGGAGAGTCTTCTTGGTCCTCCTTTTGCTGTTAATGTATTTGTAAAAACATTTTATTTTTTTTTTTTATCTTTTACAGAGGTGGCAAGATTAAGTTCTAGCTGGGTTTTCAACTCCCTAATTTTCTCTCTGCATATCCTAGCAACATGCTTGTACTCTTCCCAAGTTGCCTGACCCTTTTTCCAAAAGTGGTAAACTTTTTTTCCCAGAGTCTCAGGAAAAGCTTCCTATTCCCCACCAGCTTATCTTACAGCACACAGGGAAGGCCTGTAGGATTTCCTTCTTGAGAAATGTCCAGTCTTCCTGCACCCCTTTGCCCTTCAGGGCTATCTCCCAAGGAACTCTCCCAGCCAACCTCCTAAACAGTTCAAACTCTGCCCTCTAGAAGTCCAAGGTAGCAGTTTTGCTGACCTCTTTCCTGACTTCACCTAGAATTGAGAACACTATAATCTCGTGGTTCCTATGCCCAAAATAGCTACCGACAGCTACTTAAGCATAACTCTGCTCATATTTGGCGAGTAAAACTCAGAAGGAACACAACCCCTGTTTTCTGCTGCCACATCTTCATTCTATAATAGTGTACAAAGCTTTTACACTTCCCTTCTAAGCAACATAGCAACTCTTTCAAATATTTTTGAATCTCATATCAATCTAGAAATAAGCATTGATAGAAATAAGCTTTTTGGAAGAGGTTCCTGTTCCACAGCTGGAAAGCATGGCACCGTATAGTATGTCCAGATGATGGTCCACATAGAGTGAACACAGAATTTTACTGGAGAGCTTCCAAAGTAACAAGGCACTGGATAATACATTGTATTATTATGTGTTAATATATGTCGTAATACATGTAGTAATGTATGTATTATTATAGGATATAATACAAATAGATCACAGGAAAGAGCATTCCAGATGAATTTAATCCTTTGCAAGTACACTCAGGGTGATGCAAGCAGTTTGAAAAGTGCTCTGACACAACAGTCCACTGCAGAATATGACAGAATGGTATAAAAGGTGTGCAGCACTGCTATAGATTATTTTACAGATAATTAGTTTGAGTGTTGGTAATTGCTAGATTATCCCATTGGAACAATATTTATGATCGGTCATATTCTAGACCTACACACAATTAGTGGAAGTAAACTGCCTGACCTATAACGCATCTGATGTTGAAAAAGAGGAGCTTAACGTTATGTTCTAAATATCCTCACTGAAAATTGTGGACATGCAGGTTTTCTGACAGACCTTTTTTCTTCCACTTAACAATGATGAAGTGGGAAGCATTTTGATGGGAGAACATATGTATCCTGATGAGTTTTAACATCTTCTTCTGAGTATTGATAAAGTACTTACTGATTTCTGTCTGAAAAGAATGATCTGGTGTATGCTTGCATGCTTGGAATTAGCCAAAGGACACCCAGGACAAGAAACAAAAATACTTTCTGGTTGTCTATGCCTCTGCATCAAAACAAGTACAAGTGTAGTTTGTATTCTCCCCATTTAATAACTGTCACATAGTAACTAAGGATCTAATCCTTGATACCATTAACAGAAAGAAAGATGAGACATTGATGAGAGATATTTTAGACTGATGTGCCTGTGCCGAATACACAATAGAAGTTAACAATCTGCTGACACTTCTTTATGAACTGAACATGGTCCCATTTGCACATCTCTGAAGAATTCAAAGCAGCAGACTGTACTTCATACCACATATGCTTCCCTTGGTCTAATCTGAACAGATTAATTTTTCCCTCTCCTGGTAACTGTGAGACAAGTCACAGGTTTTGTCCAGATACTTAAGATTTTATATCTTTAAAAGTCATTACTTGATCCAAGATTAACTGAGAGTTAATAAAAAAGTGTCGTCATCCACCTTCTTAACAGATTCGTATTGCAACCAGGAAAAAATGTTACTTTTACTTTAAATGAGCCAGCATGGCTTCTTGGAGCAGTCTATCTCAATAGCCCAGTAACTGGGCATAACTAAAGAACTCACTTTAGAAACAGAGTAGATTAGATACTTTATTAACGAGTGTGAAGGTAGTGATTGAACAAATACAGCAAGAAGCACGCAACACGGTTTAGGTCTGGATAGAGGAGGAGGATGTCCCTTGATTCCAGATACTTCTCACTCTCTTCATAAGGACATGTGTGAGTCTGAGTGGGTAAATTATAATCATAGTCTCTATTTCTTCTGATCATTAACTGGTGAGGATGAGGTATGAGGGAACTCATGGGCTCCAGAAGTTCTTCTGAGGCATATGAAGGGTAAACCCTAGCATGGCTCATTAGAGGAAATGGTCCTGTAACATCTGAAGGATTTGAATCTTCACGGTGCTTCTTTATCTGTCCCCTCATTTCTCCTGATAGCAAGGACAGTTGGATTCATCAGCAGGATGATTCATACTGTGACTGTCAGGGGGTTCTTTGCATGGCAAAAATTCACTTAGATGCTTAAGTGGGAAAAATAAATATTTCAAGGAGATTTCTTTTCATAATGTCAACACTAACAAAAGTAATCACCCACTTCTTTGCATGGATTTCTATAATTTTGTTCTTGTTTTCCTGTGTGTTGCCATCTCTGATTCTGTACTACAGACATGTCTTCAGAATATTGGGGACATTAACAATATTCTATTCTGAAGTGACTGAGCATGGAAAACTAAAACTGGAAGAAAAATAAATACTTCAGAATATAACCGAACTCTTCCCTGAAATACTGTGGACCAAAGGTTATTTTGATTTAGGAATATAAGACAAATATGCTGAGGTCTGCTGAAACTTTGGGGCGCACAAATAAAATAATGATTGTATGGTATTCAGACTACCCTGAATACCTGTAATACCTTGACTAGTAGATGATCCTATCAACTTCTCATATACAAAGTATTAAAAACAGTACTTGGAGTACTACAAAGGTGAAATTCTCCTTGGATTTTTTTGACAGTGGTCAAAGGATATTTGTTGTAATCTTCATAACTTCTTGTCTAGTGAGAGAAGAATATGTCATTAGGATGTGTCTTGAGTACCAAAGAACAGAGGATCTGGACCTATCTGGAGTACATTTGAATCCCAGCAATGAAATCTTGTTAGAACAAAATTTTATGAACAGGCATCACACCTTTGGTCTCCATCCAAAGAAAGAAATTTTTCATATGATTTTGAGTGAGCTAAAGCCGGAGAGTTAAAATGGAAGCTCATTTATAATGTTTTATGCATCTGTTATTGCAGACATGTCTGCTATTATAATAATGACCTGTTTTATACTTCACTATGTATATTGGGTGGTGTAGGGTGTCAGACATGTAGGATCCAAAAAGAGAAATAAATTTTCTGTATTCAAAAAAGGCTGCATGCACTTCCAAATTTAAGCGTTTTTCAAAGCTTTAATTGCCATATCAGGTCAATTGGTAAGAGGGGATCATGGCAGGTGTAAAGAATTAGATAACGGAAAGAAAAGGAATCACAGTTATTAAGAAGAAGAATTCTCTAATGAATCTACTTGCTAATCTGCAGGAAGAGAGCATCTGGATACTTGCAAAAATAAAACATATGGTAATGTATTTGCAAGATAGTGAGATACATATTGTTTTAAATATGTTGAAAAATATGACAGCTAATGCACACTTTTTTATGTCTATAAATATTTATCAATAAAATACATTGAATCATATACTTGCCAAGTATATGTTTTCTCTTTGAAAAGAAAATTTATAATGTGAAATGCTTAGCAATCTTACTAGATGACTCAGAGAAATAAGTTTTCTGAGCAGAATGATAAGTGTATGACTTCTGTTGACTTCAACAAGAGATGGATTTTCACTTTAAAAGTACAGATTAATACTGCATTGTTTCTGCAACTCACACTGAAAAACATCATCAGTTAGTCACCCTTATGCTGGTACTCTTGATTACTTCTGGAACTGCTGAAACTATCCAGACAGAGAGTTGTGGTCAATGGGGCAGAGTCTAGTTGGAGGCCGGTATCTAGTGGAGTCCGCAAGAGTCGGTACAAGGACCAGTATTATTCAATATATTCA
>NW_010329218.1:0-5020 GCF_000700745.2 Antrostomus carolinensis
CTGTGATTCTGTGATTCTGTGAAATGAATGGAGTAAGGAAGATCCAAAGGTGCCTGAAACCCAAAGCAGCAGAGCCTTAGTTCTGTCCTGGCAAAGAAACACCGTGCTGCATCAGACAGATGAGGAGCGAAAGACGTATCTATCATGAACTGCCTCCCCAGAACTTCAGCTGAACCCTTGGCACAAGCTTGGATTTCAGACTCAGTATACGATGGCATCTCTTACCGAGACTGACAAGTACCCGCTGCAGGGCCTGATAGGAGGATGTCTGCAGGTCGAAGAGTGAGAGCTTGTAATCTGTGCTCAGCTGCACCTCATGTCGGATGGTTTCAAACAGTGCTGAGGCCCGGTACAGCTGGGAGGGAAAACAGACAGGGTGACTTCCTTAGAGACACAGCACAAAGCACTGGCTGGAAGAGGAGGATCCAGGGCCGACATACCCTCAGGCATGGGAGGTCTGCCTCAGACAGCCCCTCATGGCAGCATCCCTGGCAGAGGGGAGGCGACTGCAGATGGAGTAGGAAGGCACATGGGCCCGAGTCAGCTCAGTGCATTACACACCCTCCCCAGGACGCATCAGGTATTTCCTCCCCTGAGGACAGGAATGACCCAGAGGGCTCAGAAGACACAAGCCTGCCAGCACAGGCAAGACCACTGTGTACCTGGTGCTGAGACTCCTCCAGGTTCCCACTCGCCCAGAGGGAGAGGCCAAGGCCATGGCGGATTTTGGCTTCATCTTCTCTGCGTCCCAGTTGCTCTGCCAGCCTCAGTCCTGAAAAGGAGTCAGAGTGAGAGAGGGCCAACGGGGAGAAGGGACTTCAGCAGCTGGGTGGAGCACATCTTCTGCCTCAGCAGCCTGGTCGGCTGTCAGCTCAGGTGGGCTCCTGTGGCAGGTAGAGACAGCCACAGAGCTCTCAAGCAGTGGAACGTCGAGAAGGGCAGTGCCAGCACCACGCAGCTGCTGCTGACACTCGAATTGGCACTAGCACAAGAGGTCCCTCAGCAAGATGGACATTTTCATGGACCAAGACCTCCTAAGTGAGGTTAAGGTTGCAGTCCCCTGAGACACACTCAGTAGGCTCCCATCAATAAGTTCAACTTTTAAACCTTAAAAACCACACAAACAACCAAAATCACACTGACCTGCCAAACACTGCCAGAAAAGACATCTCTTGCCACATTACTGGCTCATTTCCCACCAGCTCTCCCCAGCCTTCTGGCAAGCTCCACAAGGTTTATGTACTGAGGCAGAGCAGAGGGCAGGGTCCTAGTGTGAACAACCTGGAGCTCATTTCACTTCCAGCAGCACCTTCTGTGTTGTCCCCCCTTCCACCATGCTCTAAACCTCTCACCTCCATGGGCCCTGCTGACAACAGGGATGTCTCCTCTTAGGCACTTCAGGTTTCCGATAGACTGGGGAGCCTGGGCCCTGGCCACAACCATGCAGCCCAGCAGCAGCCAGCATCTGCAGACTTTTCAGGAATTCTGCATCACACCAGGAGAAGGAGCTGTGTTTAATTTCTCCCTCTCCAACTTAATTTAATTCCCTCAGCATACTGAAACCCTGCCAAGGTCAGTTTCAGGAAAACCAGACTAACTGATGTAATTAATCCTTCAGCTTCCAGCTTCATCCACTCCAACTACGCTGCTCATCTCCTCCATCAGAGAGCCACCACCTTTAACAGATGCTGCTCACATGCTGGAATCCCTTGCAGCAGCACAACTCCAAAGCCAGCACTGGCCCTGGTGCTCAGTAGTAGCAGATGGCTTGCAGACATGGATGTCCCCAGGAAAGCACAGACCGTGCTTTGCAATGCTTTGGCTGCAGGATACCAGGAGGGCTCTGACTGACACGGCATGCTGACCACAACAGTCTGCTTAGACAGCTACTTACACGGATGCTCAACAGTAGCTATGGATGTCTGCAAGGGCTTTTGCATCAAAGGCCGCTGTCAGACACATCCTCTTAGTGCCACACTCACAGAACCTCACTTCTCTCCAAGCCTTCAGGCCTCCTATTCCCCCACACTCACCACTACATGCTGTGTGGCATATTTCAGCTTCTTACCTTCCTGCAGGTACATCACAGCCTGAGAGTAGTTCTGCAAAGCATGATGAGTCCTCCCCAGACTGCTGTAAGACACAGTTTTGGCTACAAGGTCATTCATTTGTGCTGCAATGCTGAGGTGCTGCTCCTGATAAACCACTGCCCTCTCATAGGTGCCCAAGGACTCATAGGTCAGGCCCAGGTTCCCGTAGGCTCGGCCTTGGCAAGTGGGGTTGTTGGTCTCCTCTGCAATCTGCAGGTCTAGCTGGTGATACTGCAGGGCTGTGTCGTACTCGCCCATCTGCTGGTAGACCCCACCGAGGCCGCAGGCAGCGTCGCTCTCCAGAGCTCGGTCCTTCATCTCTCGAGCAATGTTCAGCTGGCGCTCCAGGCAAGAAATGGCTTGTTCATAGTTCCCCAGCTGGCTGTGCAGGCTCCCCAGCTCCCCATAAGCCTGAGCTTTGTTAAATGCCTCCCCGAGTTCATGTGCCACCACAAGCCTCTTCTCAAAGCACACCAGAGCCTGCTGCAAACTTCCCATAGCCCTACAAGGGAAGAAAACAACAGCATTTATTTTGCCAGTATTTTCTTGAAAGAAGATGTTTTGTCATTTCCTCTAGAGGCCACCTCAAACCTTCCAGGCAGAGATAAATGCTCCCCCCCCCGGAGGCATCCCCAGAACCTTTGAATCAACCTCCTTCTTCTGCCACTCTATAAAGTTCTCTTCCTCTCAGGGCAGAGCAACATCAGCTTCATTATTTGAGCTGGTAGCACAGTTTTCAGCACCGAGGGGACTCTGTTACTCATTCCTATGCCACATCCTTGTGCATGTGTACAACGGCCCCACAAACACACCCCACCAGTAACACAATGCATCCTTCACTGTCTGTCATCAGAATACATATGCAGTGCTCCTTACCTGTGCCCATTGCCCAAGCCCCGGTAGGCCTTTGCCTGATCTTGCATACGGTTCAGGCTCTGAGCCACAGAGAGGTACTGTTCATAATACTTGATAGCTTCCTCAAAATCTCCCAGAGCTTCATAACAATCTCCTAGGTTCCCATATGCTCGGCCTCGATCTAACACAGATTCATTTCCACTGAGCTGCTGCAGCATGGCCAGCTGCTGTTCAAAGTAGCCAATAGCTTCTTCCATGACATTCATGTTCATCTTGGTAATGCCCATGTTACCATAGACTTGGGCTTCTATGCTAGGGTCCTTCAACTTCTGCCCAAGCTCCAGCTGTTCTTCGTAACACTTGAAGGCCATGGTGTACTTCCCAAGTGCCATATACACTGCAGCAAGGTGACCATGTGCTCTGCATTCACCCGGCATATCTCCCAGCTCCTGGTACACCTCCAGCTCCTGTGTGTGGTAACCTAGAGCCTTGTCACACTTCTGCACCATCCTGTATGCAGAGCCCAAGGCTGCATAAGCACTGGCTTCCAGTCTCCTGTCTTTAACATGATGGGCTAAGCTCAACTGCTGCTCATAAAATTTTATTGCACCATTTATGTCTTTTTTACAGACAAAAATATCCCCCAAATTGCCCAGAGCTCGGAATTTGGCCTGGGAATTGTTCAGAGACTGTGCCAGGGACAATAGGTACTTTTGACACTCCTCTGCTTTGCTGAAGTCCATCAAGGCTTTGAAGGCCAGGCCCAGGTTGCAATAGGCTTTGGCCTGGCTGAGCTTGTCATGAAGGTCTTTTGCTAAGGCAAGATCCTGCTCGTAGTACTTGACAGCTTCCTCGTAGTTCCCAAGGCAGTAATAGGCATAGCCGAGGTTATGGCAAACTTTTCCCTCCCCTTCCATGTCCTGCAGCTCTGGGGACAAGCGCAGGTACTGCTCGTAGTAAGGGGCTGCCTGCACGTACTCTGCCCGTGAGCAGTGGAAGTTTCCCAAATTGCTGAGGGCCCGTGCTTCGCTCTGGATATCTCGCAGCTCCCGGGCAATGTTGAGATGATTTTGGTAGTGCTGCAGAGCACGGTCATGGGCACCCAGCGCTTGATAGGCAACTGCTAAGTTCCCATGTGTAGATGCCTGAGAGGCACGGTCATTTACTTCCATAGAAATCTGCAGCTCCTGCCTATGATACTTGACAGCCTGGTCATACAGGCCGAGGGCGTTATAAGCGTTGCCCATGTTGCCATAGGCCCGGCCCTGGGCCGCGTAATCGCTTAGCTCCTGAGCGATGGACAGATGCGTCTTATGCAGCCGCAGTGCAGTGTCATAGTCGCCTTTCATCTGGTGAATGATTCCTGAAAAATAACAGAAATGGGCTCAACAAAAGCATTCTTCCACGCTAACTCTTCTGTAACACCTTGCCATAACAGGACCTTTCTGCAGTCCAGCCCTTGGCAGCTCATGGCCTGGTCCTTTCTCCAGGCTCTCTACACCAGGCAACCCCATCCCTTCCCCACAGCGCGCTAACGTGCCCCCAGCACAGTCAACATGCCACAGCCCTTCTCAAGTGAACTGCTTCCTCGTTCCTAACAGGCAAAGCTTAGAGAAGGTTTTATACTACACATGAAGCTCACATTCACCACAACAACTGGACAGTTTGGCCTTAGGAAATACATCAATTTTCTTTTTTAATTATATTCCTTTTTTTTTTTTTCCAGTCAGTGATACCTGGTGACTCCACAGCTCATAATCAACACACTGAGCAAGAAAACATTCGCTTATCAGTCTCAGTCAAATCATCTTGTACTTGTCATAAGACATGGGAACAGGAGCTCTGAATCTGCTAATGCTACAACTTACGCTTCAATTAAACTCTGTGTTAATAATACAGATGGCTCCTTTGCAAAAACTTGTGAACAGGCCTGGAAATCCACTGAAGAAGGCGCTGCAAACACAGATCCTGCAGATTCGGCACAGTTACTTGACACCCAAAGACAACTTCAGGTCTTCCCCTGCCCCTAAAAGAAAAGAGCTTCCAGTTTCCATCTCTGCATCACAACCAACATG
>NW_010329218.1:5054-25385 GCF_000700745.2 Antrostomus carolinensis
TCCCCCAGTCACTGGCAAGTGCAGCATGCTGTGATTAGGCCCTGCGCATCAGTCTCTTCTTCATTTGTACTGTTAAAGAGAAATCTGAAGACAGAGGCTTTCCAAGTGAGCCTGGAACACGAGGGCTGAAATTTGTTTTCCCAAGGCAATTTGGACCTCACAGATTAATTTTTTAAACTCATGTAGGATTGAAAAGCCAAGTTCCACTACGTCAGGATGAAGCATTCTGTCTGGATTACCTATACCTTCTATCAAAGCAAGTAATTCAAAAATTCTGTTCACTTTCCTCCTAACATGAGGCTTCAGAAGAAGGCAAATTTAGAAAACATGGGCAGAATGAAACAGGGTCAAAGTAGCAAACACAGGGCTGGTGATGACAGTTTGTTTCTCTCTCTCTCTGCATTGCAACTGTTATCAAAGCTGGAGCTCACGGCAGGAGGGACTGGCTCCCTGGTGTCTTAGTCCAGCCCCTGGCCAAGTCCTTCCTCAGCTCCAATGGGCCTGTGGCTCTAATTGATCAGTGTTAGCTACTGCATCTCTGGCTGATGCATGCTGATGTTTCCCTCTGGTATGATGAGGGATGGTGGCTGCAGCAAGGACAGGATGAATTAAGCTAACTGACCCCACACGAGTATTTTGGCCCTCCATCTCTGGTGCTGGGGCTTGGTGGATAGCCACACCGCTGTACACAGCAGAGTGCTCATAGGAAAGACCTTGGATTTCTGTAGAATAAAACACAAAGTAATTACAAGGGGTGGAACTGGATTGGACACAAAGTTACCTAACTTAGAAACTGCAAAAAAACAGCCACTGTGAAAGCCTCCCATTGCTTCAGAAACTAAAAAAGGTGAATTAGCTAAATCTCTGCCCTGGAAATAGCAAGAGGTGTCCCATCTGGAAGTAGACAGAACAGGTGCTGCCCCAAGGAGGCCACACTCCCAGGCCTGTCTCCTGAACGCTGTGTCCCTCACATCTTGGGATGCAGCCAGGCCCTGCCCAGTGAGAAGTAACGCAGTGGGCCGCAGCAGTGAGAAAGCTAAACACACAGCTCACTGAAAACCACCCCTGAAAACCCAGAGCCTCCAAAATGAGGGGACGAGCAAGCTTTTCCTAATCTCTTATTGCTAAATGGACAGATTCCTCAAGGAGTCAACACATGCCATTGCTCTCCAACAGCACCACTTTCCACCTCCTCTGAGGAATCGGGTGTGCAAAAGCACTCAGCTGGAAGTGACGGTAAAAGGGAGAGAGGACAGAAAACAGGTTAAAAGCAAATTTGAGTTTAGCTGACTACCTTGATAAATGGTACTTTGATGAGATTCCTCTTAATGAAGAGTCAGAAAGGAGAAAAGAGGCCAAACCTTATTAAAAATTTTTAGTGGTGACTTTGGCACAAAGGAAGCAAATGCTACTCAAGATGTACTGATGAAACCCAGTTAAGAAGCACTGCTGACACAGAAAAGGATGGGATTATTATGGAGAATACACAATCTTGTGTATCAGAGCAACAAGAATGGTGTGATGAAATTCAGCAGTAAACCACACAAAGACATGCACTTCAAGACTACAAGGGTAGGGAGTCATCATCTGGAAATGAGAAGAGAAGGAGCTGTCCAGTGAATTGATGTACTTCCAGTAAAGACAAATGCAATTCCTGTTGGACGCAGAAGAGTTTAGCAGAAGTGGCTGCTGCAGCATGCGATTGAACTCATCAGCAAGACTCGCTATAAAAGCACATTCATAGATTATTTCCTTATGCTTCATTAATCCCAAGTGTGTCACGCTGAGAAATAAAACACAGCCTTACTTCTCAGGGAACAGAGTAGGGAAAACATCACCAGGACTCTGCCAGGAGCTATCAGCCACAGCTTGCTGAGGTTCGCAGATGCCAACAGGCTCAAATAGAGAGGGATGGGACAGGCAGAAGGACTGGCTGGAAGGTCAGACACCTGGAGCAACTCAGAATAGCATGCAGACCTTTCCCACCACAGGTCTGGCCTGTGATTTGGTGCTTCTGTTGTCCACATGGCACCAAGATGGGAAAATTTAGGCTGAGAAAAAACAATCTGCAAAGCTGCCTGCCTGCAAGAGGTGTTGGAACAGCGTAGAGTGCAAGTTCCCTGCTTTTAGCACCTACTACTTTAAAAAATATATTAAGAGATAATGTCAGGAGCTTGGTATGAAATACATACTTTAGCTTACAATTTCTCTTGTGCCCAAAATATCCTCCTAAATAGCTCTTGTTCTAGTCTGCCTATTAGCCATTACAGTCCAGGCCAGACCACCGCTGTGCTGAGGTTCCTCTGGCCATCTGTGGACCACCAGCCTTAAGATCTGAAGTTTGCTCCTGTCATAAAGTTCCTCTCCATATTTTTCCATCGCAGCCCTCTTACCCTCCTTGGATCAACATCTCTGGTAGCACTGGAGATCATTTTGGCAAATACTCAGCTGACTTGACAGAGAAGGAAAAATCTTTGGTCACAGATGGAATCCAAGGTCATTTAGGAGGCCATAGTGAGCAGATAGGATGCCACAGCTCAGCCCCAAAGCTTAAGCACCCTCAAGAGATTCCACTGTGAGGAACAGGAAAAGTCACTGCACAGTGGCCACTATTAAAATGCCACTGACAGCTCAGGAGACGTGTCCTCGGGAGTGGTGGACCAAAGATGAGGATGCTAGTGAGAAGTCCTATACTCACTCTAATTACCTCCCTCCCTCAACAAGGAGGAACTCACAACTGCCACTTCATACTATACTTGTGGATAGATAAGAACCAGAGTATCTGGGGCTGGAGATAATAGGAAAGCACCAAAAATGGCACAAATTACATTAATTCACAAGCTTTCTTTCCTTAATGATGAATACAGTTAGCACTAGGTAGAAACCTGTATAAGACATCAGCTAAATAATCACAGAAGTTACATTCTACCTATGCAAATCACTGGTTTTTTTTCCAATCCAGGCAATGAATCAGTAAAGTGAGAAAGTATCAGACTAACTTTGGAACAGTCTTTGCAGCTCCTGTGCTGGAGCCTAGCAGGCAGTTACAGCAGAAGTCAAAAGGACCTCCAGTGTCCCACCAGCATTAGCCAGTGCAGAACAAACCTCTGTGTTGTGATGGGGTCACAGCTGTTCCATGGCCTCCAGCTTAGGCTGAGGTAACATTGCTCTTGACCGAATCTGCTCTTTCAGAATTAAATACAAACATGCTGAAAATTGAAACACAGCAACAGTGGTTTTGAAGTTCACCCATGCGGTGGGAGAACCACGTCCCAGCCCCCTCCTCGGTGCTGACAGGAAAGCCCAACAGCATCCAGCATCTGACGCATGCTGTGCTCATGCAGCGGGCTGGATGAGTGCGCCTGTGAGCACTGAGAGATGAGAGAAAGAAGTCTTGGGCAAGTCAGCCAGTCCTTAGCAATTGAGGAAGAGATAGCCAAACATAATCACCATTCTTTAACGCTAATTGCAAAAACGCTTCAAGAGAAAATATCTGGCACCTTTGGACAACACAACAAGCACACAAAGATAGGCACAGAAGTTCTCCTGTAACTGTGAAGAGATGCCAGGCACCAAGGGACAGACTTCACACTGTGTTTTATTAATAATCTGAAGTACGCTCTCTCCATCGCAATGGGAACTCTTAAGAGCTGCAGAGGCTGTAAAGCCAGCTCTCTACATGGAGCCTTGGCATTTGGAAACACCATCTGCTTTGCAAAGGTCGACAGTCTGAGACTTCTAGTTCAACTCCCCATCTCCATGTTGTGAAGGCTTTGGTAACTTGTGACTTGCCCTCAGTCCATTACTTTCTGCTCACCGAGTCACAGAGTGTGTTATATCTCCCTGCAGAGCACTGCAGCAGCTGGGCTATGTTATAATCTGTGTCTGTCTCGCTCAGCATTAGATAGTACACTTAAGAGAGCTTTCCATCTAAATCACTGAAATGCAAACAGAAAATTTCTGTTGCTTCAGCAAAGAGGCCAACTCTAACATTCTGGCTTGGAAACACACATTTAAATACTTTTTTTTGCCTGTCAGCATGGTTATTTTGATGAGGTTTTGTTTTGCGTGTGGATTAGATGAAAGAGTCAATTAAGACTTGACTTTTTAATTGGTACTGTATGCATTTTAAACAACAGTAATAAGACTTTCTCAACAAGAACTGCATGTTCTCTTTCTCCAGTATAACTTAACTCTGACAGAGAAGACATAAAAATATAGACAAATAGCAGCTGAAACGTGAGATTCTGCACTCACAAGCTATGAAAACTATTCTAATACCAAGTGTAGAGTGGCTGAGTCAGCATACCGACTGAAAGTTATATTTAGGCTTAAATCTATCACAAGAAAAACATTCTCTGCTGCACCAAAACCCTTTTCCTTTCCCCCCCCCCCAAAAAAAAAAAATTTCTGGAATTACATGCTGAAAGGATCATTAAATCCAAAGCTGCTGCAAGACAAATAATGATATTAAGATGAACTTTCTAGTCCCAACTTGACTGATTTTGAGCCAGCAAAACAGAGAGAATTTAACCCGCAAGTAAGTACCATGAAGGTTGAGGAACAAGAGAAAGTCGCTTCCTTTTGCAGCAGCACTTGTTTCACTCTGGGATGAGGAAAAGCAACTACAGCGAGTATCAGTGCCTGCAGCAAATTGCTAAGCTCACCTTGTATCAATATTTCTGCACCAGTTTGTTGGGGTTTTTTTTTTTAAATGATGCTGAGTAGCACAGAGACAGACTACAATGAACATACAGGCAGTCAGAAGAAATGCTATAGATCTTTAACTTTAAAGCTCTTTCTTCCAGCAAAAGAGCTGTGGTCTGCCCAATGGCAAAGGGCTCACAAAAACAGGAGGAGAAAATACAGAAAACCCAAGGTGGCTCATCACCACACTGATGTAGGGAAGAAGATAAAAAACCAAGTGACAGCTTCCGTTTCCCCAGACTGCATTTCCTCAGTTTCCTGGATTTGCTGAGAAGGAACTGGGGCAATTCTCTAGAAAGCAGCAAAGGCTTCAGAGGAGAGACGAATGAAAGTGGTTCTGGGCTCTGGAGATTTGCCAGCGCTGCTCAGAGCACATCCATCCCCGTTTTATAGGCATTCACGGCTGAATGCAGCTGTGCCATCTCCCAGTAACTATACCAGCAGAACAGCCTGCAACACCCTCTGGTCAGCTTCCACTGGAAACAGAACACATTAAATTCAGCTTCACAGCAAAAGGAACTTTTCCTCAGTCCTGACAATGAGCTGGGAACCCAGAGCATTCCCCAAGCATAGCCAAGGACATAGTCTCCATCTCCAAGGACCCAGAGTTTACACCTCCCCCTGTTCCCTGCCTGGACAATCCAAAGTCCCATTCCTCCACATGGGTTCCACTGTCCCTGTCACAGACCAGTGGATATCTCACATCTCTGCATCTCCCCAAGGCCAGCCCCATGCTGGCTGCAGAGACTGGGGAGGTAGTTTGTGCTTTGTGAGGTGCATCTCATCTGTGGCTGTTCTGCAAAGAGACTCACAGAGATGTTAAAGGAAGCCAGACGTAAGGCTTCATAGCCCCAGCCCTCTTGCCTGTTGGGTGCTCTGTCACACTAACAGAAATGTCATGAAGGCTTATTGCATCATGCTAAGCATGCCACACTGCTTTTGCCTCACAGACCTATTTTGCCTCACACATTTGCCCTAATTTGTGTAAAGAAACAGATTCGCAAGACTAATTAGAAAGCTTGGACTGTTTTGTTTTCTCCAGTTCACCTTATCTTCTTCATTCAGCTCCTGAAGACTCAGCTATTAAGAGTAATTAAGTAATTCATCAAGCCCTTTTCAATTACCTGCTGTTGATAACATCAGACTACAATTAGCATCTACAAATGAACCAAGTGCCAACTGCCAGATAGAAACAGAAGCTAATTTACAGCATGGGGCAGCCTGCAAGAGCTGAGATTCAAGGGCTGCCAGCAAACGCATATTTTGTTATACCAGTAGTATTTTGTTATACCAACAACAGCCCTGTTCTACCACTCCCAGCCAGCTGAGAACATAGCCTTAATGACAGCTGGAACATCAGCAGCACAAACTCTGCATCCCACGGCAGAGACAGAAACACATCTTTGGTGGCTTCCACATCTGTCACTGAAGAAGTGGCAGGAGTGGACTTCACTTGGATGTAATTCAGTCTTTCCCAGTCTGCCAGCAGGATGCCAATATCTCTCCTTAGAAGAATATGAGACTCCTACACTCTATTAATTGTATATTTTGAAAACAAACATAGTTAGGATTTGACTCATGTTTCTCACAACTTACAAAGCAGCAATATATTGACATACTCAGCTGACAAGCTCCCAAAGAAGTGGCCAGTTAATAAACAATGTCACTTCTTGTCTTAGTGCAAGACTTATGTTGATTTCTGACATCTGAACAGCTCTTTACCTTTTCATTTCCCTTCTGCCATGAGCTTGTGCTTTCTGGTGCCTTTCTGAGCAGGTTAATAATTGAACATGGGATACATTACATTGGCACACAATCTGCCAAGTGCCTGTTTAATTTATTAAGACAGTCTGGTGAAACTGGAGTAACTAAGAAGATAGCACACAGCAAGACTCCTGCTTCCCAGCAGCAGCTCTGATAGTCAAGGCATTCCCTGACAAATTCTGCTCCATGTCAGGGCCTTACCTAGATTAGAGGAGGCTCTGCCTTCAGCAGCGCGGTCCTGCAGGCTCTCGGCAATGTGCAACTGTTCTTCATGGTACTGCTTAGCCCTCTCCAGGTCCTGCATACATCTAGCTGCATGGCCCAAGCCAGCATAAGCTCGCATCTCAATGGCCTTCTCAGCCAGCTCCTGGGCCAACTCCAACACATAGTTGTGGTAGGACATGGCTTTGTCGAAGTTTCTCCGGTAGTGGTAAGCACTGCCCAGGTTGCTGTAGGCTCGAGCTTCTTCCCGCTTGTTGCCCAGCTCCTTGGCTATCTTAAGATGTTGTTCATGGCACTGCACCGCATTTTCAAAATCCCCCATTGCAATGTACACTGCTCCCATGTTGCCCAGCTCCCGCGCCTCAGAGAGCTCATCTTTGGACTGCTTTGCAAGGAGGACACACTGTTTGTGGCTAGCCAGTGCGTTTGGGTAGTCCCCAATGGCTGTGTACACATGGCCCAGACTGCTCAGTGCTGAGGACGCTGCCTGTAGGGATAAGAGAGAAAAAGTAAGTACAAGTATTCATGGAAACAAATCAAGAGGGCCCCAGTCCTAGAAATCAAAGCCACAAAAGGACACACTGGAGAAAGAATGTGACTAATGGCTAGAAAACCTGCTCTCTGCAGTTCTACACCCCTCAGGGCAGCTCAGGCAGAGGCAGTGGGAATGGAATTGACTCAGGAGAACAGGGGTAGGATCACCTCTTTCTCTGAAGCATACAGAGTGTGTGTGTGTACCTGGTAGAGGAGAAGGACAGCACTGCAAAGATGCAGAGACCACTGATGAAACAGAAAGTGATTGCTGCAGAAAACTGTACTCCATGACCAGCCTGAGCTGTCTCACAGAGCAGCACTTCCCTTGTCGGCAGCCGCACCTCAGGTCACCTCTCGTGACTACTTTAACATCTACACCAAGTCCTGCTGATACAGCAAACAATCCTGTGTATGGCAGCTCTTAAGAAAGCAGACAAATAGTAATATTCACCTGCAGAGAACATAGCAAACGAATGCTTGCCCTGTTCCACCCTCTACCCAGTAAGTTCACATCAAAGCAACAGGCTCCTGAGAACCTGCAGGCTGATGCCAAAGCACTGTCAGAGACGTGTACCTAGACATAACCATGCTACAGGCTGAGCCACCATGAGGACCCTGCAGTCTCTTCTTTCCAGGCTAAATAGCCACTGAAAACCTGCTGCTGGAAAACTTGCACACTTGCAGCCAGCACTCGGGAGCTGGGAGATGCCTCTGCTGCTTATCTTGCAATACCAGTAGGCCAGTGTGCAGTCACCAACATCTTCACGTACTTTCTTGGCCAATCACACCATGCTCTGAAGAGCACAGCTCTTACTGTGCAGTATCAGGATCCTTGTAGCATAACATCATTTGTTATTGAGCCCCAAACAACCTTGGGACTGCAACAAAGACAACAGTATTTCAGCAGCTGGAGTCTTTTTCCCTGGGGACATCTTAAATAAATATAGGTATTTGAAAACCTGAGTTCTTACCACCGAGAAACAGCTGTATTTAACAAGACAAATTATCTGAGAATGAGATTCTTTCGCCCACTGCATCGACCAGGACACAGGCTTTCCTGCCACCTGGCAGAGCCAGAGCATATACAGCCAGAGAGCAGGGCAAGGAGCCAAGAGCAGGGACATGTTCCTTCTGCCCAATGCACATCTGCTGCCTCAGCATGGCTGTTCGCTCCAAAGCCTTGACCCCAAGTCCTCCAAGGCCCCTGCACATGCATTTCCTTTGCTACCCAGCTGCTGCTGTGACCCAATTCCACAACAGCCATCTTTTCCAAACCCCCAGAAAGGAGCAGTCAGGGTGAGTGACTGCACAGACATTGGTCTCACCCTGCCCTAGCACCCTAGCTCAGGCTTTGGAGCTTCACTCCAAAAATCACCTCTGGAGGATACCCTGCAGAGCACTGCCACCTTCACTTCACTCCTACCCCCTGCAACTCCTCATCTTGTTGGAAAACTCCACTTTACCAGCTGGACCTCGGGAAGGGACCCAGACACGGGACAGCGGTGCGTTGGGAAGGGACCCGGACGTGGCAGCTGGCCAAGAGGACCGCAGCTCCTTGCTCCCGGGGCACAGGCACTGGCAGAGGTCCCAGCCCCTCCTCGGTGCTGCTGCGACTGGCCGGGCTGTGCAGGCAGAACCAGCTGCCTCCACGCGCGGCAGCGGGCAGGGCTGGGCAGAGGCCCTGCTCCATCTTGGTCAGACTCACTGCGCCGTCCGGGCAGTTTGGTCCTGGACAGGCTCTCGAGTAGTGCAGTGTTTTCGGCTGACACCAGTGAGGAAAGGCTCTTAGCAAAAAGAAGGTGTAAGGGGACCTGTTTTGAGGCTGCTACAAAAACAACATGAAATTTTTTGATCTGAATTTTAATCTATTTTTACGCAAATCTTCATGAAGATTAATATACACACAGTATTGAGTTATTTGCAATCTCACTAGGAAAAAAAAAAATAAAATAGATGCATGCAGACCTCTTGCACAAGCCCAGACCAAAATACTGTGTGGGGCCCATTACGGGCCTCAAGGAGCATTGGAGCTCACTTTGTCTTGCTGGTGAGCAACACGCTGCTGCACAGAACAAACCAGTAGCCCATTATAGGCAAAGTTAAAATCCAGCACAACACAACCAGCAGAACTGATTCAGTGGGCTCAATTAATTCTGAAAGACCACCTCTAAAATCTTTATTTTCAGGGTTCCTAAACCCTTTGCCCAGCAGCATTTCCAGGCTCACAGTAAAGACCTAGAATTCTCAGGACATGCAAAAAGAATTTGTTTATATGGGCAGGAAGACCATCTCTACCCTCTGACATGGCCTTCACAGCAATGCTCCTCACGTGTTTTAATCTGCAGCAGCTTCCACTGTTAACCAACCTGACTGCTCCAAGAGAAGCACTTCTCAATCATCTTGGAGTCTGCATTAGCAGAGTCTAGGGCACTTCTGGCTTCCCCAGGGCTGACTGTGCGCAGTATCTCTTCTCCAGCAAGAAAACTATCAGCGCTCTCTATGTGCTCGTGGGGGCAATCAGTGGAAAGACTGTGGAGCTTGACATTAAAGCAGCGTTTAGGAACAATTTGGTGATTACGTCTGCTGGGGGACCCCAATGACTCACTTCAGGGGGTTAGTAATAGGATTCCAGAAGATAAATTCATCACCGTATACTTAATAAAATCCTCTGCATAATAGGACCCACCGGGAACTTTAAGTGGCTCACACATCAGGCCAACGGAGTAGGGGTATTCCCACATGCACTGGCAGAAGAGTCAAAACACTGCAGTGAGAGTTCAAAGTTGACACATCTGAAACGGATTCCAGCTGTGCTAGCACAAACCTCTGCTTGGTAGCAGGGTGATGGGAGACTACAGCTTCATACCAGTGGGGTTTGGCATCAGCAAACAAAGAAAATCAATGCTCTATATATCTGACAAAGATAAATTTTTTGTGGGGGTTGCTTACACCTCCAATTATGCAATTTATCATTTTAATAGAAAGCAGATTCTTCTACCACTGAGTTGAGGCACAGAAGGGAGTTCTGAAAAAGGTTTGTAATTTCTCTCTTTTTCTTGGGAGCAACAGCCAGTTTAGGTTTTTCAGCTGAATAAGGTAAAGTCTGACGTTAAGCAGATGTGCATCACAGAATGACAACTAATAGGGACCTGGTGACTTGCAGAGATGTGTTTCTTAAGATATTTCACCCTTGCCAGAGAATGATCATTTCCTAATTACGCTACATTTAAACGATTTTTTAACTGATTGCACAGCCATCTTAAATGAGAACACTGTATAACTCTAAAAAGGGCAAGGTGGAAATGCTCTGCCTGGTATCTCACTATAAGGTAGCCTTAATCCCCAAACACAGACACCAATTAGGACTGATCAGAGACTGGGCTTTTACAGCCAAGGTGGAGAAACGGCATGGACTAAGTATTTGTGACAGCAGCATGCTCCTGTATGCTCTTTCTCTCCACTTCCATTCTCCGTCTGGGCATGGGGTAACAGCAGTGCCTGATCCTACACGATGCCATGGAGCTGTACCCAAAAGATCAGCCATGCATATTCATAACATCTGTACTCAGGACAGCTCTTTTCAAGAACCAGTGTACCTCTTCATATGCATGTTCATGCATGCAAGCAAAGATGTCCCGGTTCATTGAGTGTATTTTGGGGGTTGTAGGGTGAAGACAGCTTCAAGAGATTGTTTCTGAACACACACGTACACAAAAACCAATACTTAAATCTGAAAGCATTTATAGGATGAGTTCTGCTGACCTGACCATAAAGAGTAAAATCTCACCATATCTTACATCAGTGTAACTTCTCTGTGTTGAAGTAGAGAGATTAGCTTACAGTAATGCAACACTGTCATCTGCCCGAAACAAAAGGCTTCAAAGGGAACACCGACTTTCAGCTGCTCATTTGGAGATCAAAATCACGCTGCTCCAGTGGAAAATCCATTTCCTCAGTCTCCTCCGCTATCATTTAGGACTACATGTCCAGTTCTGCCTAGAAAACTTGTAAAACTAAACCTGAGTTACTCCCTTAACAGAACTGCAAATATTTTTTACCAAGTTAGCAGAGTTTTGCTGGAAAGCAGAAGCAGCAACTAGTCCACACTGATACCCAAAATACACCAGCCCAGGAACACTAAAAAGTTGACCTCAATATCAAGTCTAGCATGATCTGGGGCTCACATACCTTTATCCCAAGGAGCCAAAATTTGGTAGTTTTCTGGACATAGTCTAAAAAGCTCCTGTGTTAAATCACTTTAGGGAAGATGGCTGACTTGACATTTTTGGTGACAGTGTAAGAAAAGAAGCCCTCATTTAAAACCACAAGCTTCTCTGAGATGGTAACACTGAGGATTGACTCATGCCTCGGTCAAAGTCAGTCCTGGAAGAATAAGCCAGAGCATTACAAACTTGGATCTCACAGAACCAGAGAAGCTCTCTGTGCAGGCAAAGGAATCTCTGACTCCTGCAGTGGTGTGCTGACCTGTGCCAATCCTAACACTGCTCTTGCTCATAAAGCTGGATACCGCTTCACTGGAAACTCAATACCAGAAAGCCTTGGCTGAGGTGGGCCTTCTGAAAACCGGAAGAACTGGTCTCTGAGTTGCAGCTTTTACACGAGTTTTCTGCATCATTTATTTTACTGCAATCGGGTACAGGACTCAGCAGAGTGCTAGGTTTGCAGATACTGTAAGAGGTAAGTAAAAGCAGAAGACTGCATTTTTTTCAGCTAAAATCTGTGTGCTGTGGAGGTCAAGTGGGGACATTTAAAGGAGATCGTCAGGAAGTATTACATTTCCCTTTTGAGTCCCAAGTCCAAACAAAACAGAGCATATGGCCTTTTAGTGCATTCCCAAATTTCCTGCACTGGTCAGATTTCCTTTTGTTCTGCTTAATCCTATCAAATTTGAACCGGACAAACCTGTATGAATCCAGTCAAGCTGACCTGCTCTAAAGACAGAAAGGCAAATAATTTATGCTCTCTTACAAAAAACCAACTACTTGATGCTCAAGTACTATGGTTGCTCACATCACTGAACTCATCCTCTCAGCCACACAGGTAATTCAGTCTAAGATGTAATGCAACACTAGTGCCCTAAAAGACCCAGAATCCATAACTGAAGTCATATGGCAAGTGTTTTCCCAGCAGCCAGTTCCTGGCCTTCCTCTAGGATATGAGGGAGTTTGCCCCAGATCCCTAAAGAAGCAAGGCTACTGCTTGCAACAAGAGGCTGAAAACAATGAGGCAAAGGACAGGACTGCACTTTTTAATGAGGGTTTCAATGTATACCTACATCACAGGTCAGATTTTTGAGTCCCAGTGGTTAATCAGAGGCCCGTCAAAGACCAGCTGTTTGAAGTGTAAGTATACACAGGAAGAATGTGAACTGGAAAGCGCATGTCTGTAACTTTGTACGTCCAACAACAGAGCCAAACATCTGGGCCAGACAAAGACTGAACTTTAGTGAATTGAACAATGCTGCAAAAAGTGTTCAGGAAGATATTCTGCAGACTGAGTCAAATCTCTCATGAGTTCTCATTAAGCTGAAATCACACCACCTGCAGAACCTAAGACTTCAAGGGCACTAGGGGTAAAAACAAAGCTTCTGTCCTGTTAGGAAATCTGGAAAACCAATCTGTTCCACTCTCACCTAACTGCACTGGCTGCTTCACAGCCCTTCTTCAGCAGCCCTCTGCAGAGGGACTCAGCACTCCTGCACGACCCTGATCTGCTCAGTCGGGTCCTCCAAGCAAGTGGCCAGTATTGATGTCTCAGTACAATAAATCAGATCATCCTCAAGTCTAGTACAAAATCAGCAGTGATTCCGGAAGACATGAATCAGGATCTACAAATGCCTCCCCAAAAAGCTGGGAAAACACTAGTGCTGGTCTCCTGGTAAAGCAAGCAAACTCTTTGGTCCTACAGAGTCCACAAGATGACAACACTGCTTTTGGTGTAAAGGGCATATGTCTTCTAAAACAAAAAACACTCAAGCCACAGTGAGTCTCAACACAGTAACAGTAGGGCACATGTGCCACTACAGAAGAAAAGGGAGAGAAAACAAAAGCGGAAAAACAAATACCTTCTCTGCCTGTTTTCTGCAAACCTCTGTTGCTTACTTGCAGCAAGTACTACCTTCCTATTTTTCCTCCACAGCCTCTTTCTGACATCTTAGTCAATGTTTTCATGCATGACAAATTGCTTTAGCCTGAAGACTCTTTCCAGTTCTCATTTGTGAGGTATTTATATCCTGTCCTCATTTTCCAGACTGTTTGCAAACATAACAAGATAACTGCAGTCATAAGATTTTCAGATTTTTTGTTTCTAAAAAATTTGGCAGGACTAGGGACAGACCATCTCTTTATATGGCTGAGTCCCACACAAAATGCCACGGTCAGAAAAACTGCTGTGGACTCCCTTAAGCTGCACTTAATGAATGCATCTGATTCTCAGTGCTCCACCTGAATTGATGATAATGAAGCACAAATGAGGAAGCAAGTGATCAGGTGACAATCACTTCAGGATTTTCAGTGAATACACAAAGTTGGCCCTATGAGAAATTATATTTTAAAACACCTGAAAGCCTCTTGATTGCAATGGAAAAGGATCACTGCTACAAATGACAACCCATGCAAAGCTAAATTCTGCATAGAAGAGGGGTGGCACCCAGCCAGGATTATACTCTCTTCCAGTTCCTCTCCTGGCCTTCTCCACACCAGTGTAGGAAGTAGCACATGTAACAAGACAGTTTAGTCAACAGTTCACTACATCACATAGATACAGAGACAGAATTGACACATAACTCGTTAGCAGAGCCTGAATCAGCCCCAACCCACGTTTAAGAGCTGTTCATCATACAACTGAAAATTTACGTTAAAAACGCACTGGATTGATCATAAGCAATATGGACACTAAAGAACAACAAATGAATTGAGAAAACATTCCGTACCGCAGAAATGTCATTCTTTGCTTCTCGAAGGTACATGTACTACAGAGACAAGTGCACTTCTGCTTGCTATATGCTAGCTAGTCCAGGTTTTTGGTATAGACATGGAAGCTGTTACTACTACCAAGTAAGCAAAATACTTTTTCTAGAACCTCATCACACAGTCTGAACAGTTCCTGCTCAACACACATACCCTTAACAGCCACAGATGTCTCCTAGGGGCTGGTACATGCCAGGACACCAGCTGTGCCTGCCCTGAAGGGAAAAGACAGACCTCTGCATGCTCCAAAAACGCAATGCACAGGCTCCTCTCAGGGGCCAAACAGTTGCAATGGGACTGAGGAAGCTGTTCACAGCTGCAAGAGCAACTCTCCATGAAGCGACTTGGCTTGCTCTGAGAACTGCGATGACAGAGTGGGGTGACAGCAGAGCAGCACCACTGACTCCGCAAGGACGTGGGACAGCACAGCCACATGGCAGAACATGAGGGCTGCCCCCATCCCAGCTGCGAGGTCAGGCACTGGCACTGCGGAGAGGAAAAGCTCTGCCTGCTGTTGAGCGTGAGCTCTTCTCCAGCTTCATCTCAGTGCCAGGCTGCAGCAGTGCAAACCTGGGGGAAGTCCACACAGCTGTGGAAGGACTCTGGATGCCTGACAAGGTAACCAGGAGGGGAATCCAGCCCACAACTAATCAGCTGCATGTGTTCTGATGAGCTCACTCCACACTGACATGCCCTATGATGGTTTCTCCAGAGAGGAAGGGTTGCGCAGAGTGATGCTTCCAGCCAAATCTGCAGCACAACTGCACGCACAGGGACCCTCACAATTGAGGCACAAACAGTTGTAATTTCATCTCTGGCAGGAGCTCTGCGGCTGCCAGCACAGTCCAAACACAGAAATTATTTTGGGTCAGGAAGGGATGTGGGCAGGCAGCCAGGGAGGCACTCCATGGATCGGACAAGCTCTCATGCCATTCATTCAGAACGAAGTTTAGCTAGGGGCACACACACCTTGCTCAAGCATGAGCCACAGCTAATACCACCCTGACACGATGACTTGGAGCCCTTTAGCTTGCAGTGCCGAGGGTGACCAGTTTATGGCATTGGCAGCACCCCAGACTTTGCACAACCATCCCAGAGCATGGTGGCCCAGAACACTGCAGGCAAGGTTCAGAGCACACCGGAGGGCCCCACAGTCTATTCTAGGAAGAATGAAGACAGAGTCGCTCCTGAAGGACAGTTGTGCCACTTCTAACTCAGACTGTGTTCCAGTCTTCTTTATCTAACTCAGAAGAATATGTATTTCTAAAATGACTGTCAAGGAACATGAAAAAAAAAAAAAATCCTTTTGCCCTGTACCATAACGCACACAAAGAGTTCAGGCAAAAGACTATAAATATTTAGAGCTTCGTTATTTACTGAAGATGTGGCTTGTACAGACAAAGCACAGCAGGAAGGACACCTGGAAAGCATTTCCCCTTCAGGAAGGGGCAGAAAACCTTGGTTTCACAGAATTTACAGATTTCAATAGAAAGGAGTGATCTGTCTTTGCTTCTACATCTCCTTCCGAAAACAAGAAAGTGAAATGTGATCTCTGACTTGCACAGCCTGACAGTAAGGAGCCGCAGTTTACAAAATGTAGGAGCAAACTTTATGCTGTGTTTCACTGCTGGCTCAGGCATGCTTTAAAGAGGACTGGGAAAAGCTACTAGAATTGCAAACCTAAATAACCACCAGTGGCTGAGCTGCACACAAAGTATGTTCTGACAGTTGCAGAATCTGCAAATTCCCAACTGAATCCAGACGCTGATTATGTCTCTCACAGCAATCGTATTTCACTGACACTCCTCCTCCAGAGATGCATCGTAGCCAGTTATCCCTGACAACCTTCATCACGACAGTCCTCTGCTGCCAGCAACGGCCCCTCATCGCAGACAGCTCCACGGTAATGCTCTCTCTGCAGTAGAAAGTGTAGCAATTAACTGGCTTCTTGAGCCTCCTGAGCTTCCAGCCCATGGTTTCCCTTTATAATGGGAATTTCTGCATTCTGATGTTTCCCCTACCACACAAGAACTTTCACAGAAATGCAAGATCATGGTGACACAGAAAACCCATGAAAGGCTTAATAAACACCTTTCTTCTATGCCACTTAACCACCCAGTTCTAATCATCATCTTCATCATCCCCTTTTCCTGCAGTCAGCCTTTATGAAAAGAATCTGCTGAAGCTGCATCAAACATGAACTCTGCCTTACACTTGCAATAATTTTTCAAAAACACCTTGAAACAATAGAATATAATTAATCAGACTGGTTACTGAGCATACCCACCTGCTGCAGATGATTCTCAGAGTCCCGTATGCTCATGGAGAAACCCAAGCGCAGCAGCCAGTGGCCACAGTAACAACTGGTCAGCAGCTGTCTGTAATGGTCACTGAGCCCTAGCCAGTTCTGCATCTATTCCTTCCAGAAACAGCTGCTTCTAGAAGGAAGGTGGGGGGAAATCCCTTCAAAACTGGGCCAAGAATGACTGCTGCAAGCTGCTGGGCATCCTGAGTCAACACAGCGGTAAGCTGGCACTGACAAAGCCCGTCAGTCTGTCCTCTACTCTTCTCCGGGCCCCACTACCCTTCCCATGGTCACACTCCCTCAAAAAAGGGGCAGCAGGAAACAGACTCAAGTCGTTCAGCTGCATCTTCATCCCAACCCCAGGGAGAGTTCAGGAGCTCAAACAATCCTCTTCCTCACCCAACGTCTTCTGTTCGTTCCTGCCTAGCAAAGAGGGATGCTGCATCTTTAATGAAAGACCCAGTTCAGCTACAAATGTGCTGGCCAGGCAACACAGGAGCTGCCAGCACCCAGTGGCTTTCTGGCAACATCATCGTTCCCAAAAGCTCAGCGCTGGCAATGCACTTTCACACAAGCATTAATTTTATTATGGTTAGTTTATGATTTTGCCTTCCTGCCCTGCTATTTTTGAATGCAGGGCTGTAATAGAAGGCGTCTGATGGCTCAGGGGAGAGGGGAGCTATTACATTGCGGAGTCCCTGCGGTACCGGTGGCCTCTGCAAGACAGGATTCAAGCAGAGCCTACGTGAAGGTTTGGACACTGAACCTGAAGAGGGGCTCCACAGCTTTCCTTTCCCTTTCCATGTCTGCTTGGCAGTCCTCACAGCTTCGAAACACTCCCTCAAGTGGTACTTTTCCACATGAAATGCTTTGTAAGGAAAACAGGTCATTCCAAATGGTCATCAAGAACAGCCGCTCGTCCTGAGAGATCACCCCCCGTTAGCTCTACCTTGGCACTCTGGCCTTACAGAATTTGTAATACAAGACAGTTCTGCACACCTGCAGAGCAGTTAGACATGAAGAGGAATAGGGACAGGGGAGACTGGTGTTACAGGCATTGAAAGCTTTCACGTTTACTTTTTGACTTCAATCTTTCCTCTGGCCCTGGCATAGCTCATCAGTTATATTACCCTTCTGTTGTCAACCTTTTTAGGATGGTATCCTACTGACCACAGTGACCATATACAAAGCTCCACAGGAAGCAAAAAACGGACAGAAAGAAAGACCAAGTACCTTATGATTTCTAGTTTCCTGAATCAATTGTACTTTTAAGTCTGATAATTCTTCCAGAACTAGCTCATCTGAATTTCTCGACCAGCCACTGCAGCTAGTCAAAAAATCCAACCCATCACTTAACTGTGATGGAAAGCACTGAAACAACAGCGGGGATGGCTACTTCGTGGTGCCTATTACAGCATCTTGCTAAGAACCAGTCTTCTTACTCGTCTGCGTAGACCAAAACCATGTGTATGTTCAACACCCCAAGGTCTCTCTTGGAGATGCTAGAGGTATGCCAAATCCCAGCTACTTCTGTTCCATTCTTTCTCTGGGCACAATTGTCACAGGACAGCCTGAACTTTTCCCCACACCATGACTGCAAAGCATGATGACCTGTCTGGACATGCAGATTGTGCTCAGTGTGATACGGTGCTTGTAACAGGAGCTGCACAGACAACTTGTGCCAAGGAGAGAAAAACATTTAAAATCTTCAGTCCATCTGAGCAGCTTACATGTTTCCCCACTCAACCGACAAAGTTTCCCTTCTCAAGGCTTGCACAGGGGAGGATAGATCCGAGTGCTACAGCCAGACCCTCTGCAACTTCCTCCTGGCTTTATGGGCGACGCAATCCAGCAGAAGCCCCCAGTACAAACATTTGCTTCAGCCACCTCAGAACCCAATGCTCCCTCTGAGGGCAGCAGTCTCCCATACAAAGAAGCATTTTTACCTTCTAAGCCAATTCTCTGTGCAGTTGGAGGTAAAACCATTACCTCATTACAGTCACACACCAAATTCCCTTCTGGTGGAATTCACATCAGCACTACTGCAACTTTATAACATTTGCATTACAAAAATGTCTGCAAAGGAGGCCAAGAAAAACAGCTTTTTGTTCAGAGGAAGCTCTGTGGTCAAGATGATGTCATCAGAAAGCGCCAAATTAATTTCCTGTGGTTACATCCTACAGGAAATCCAAGAAGCTCAGCTTTCTTGCTAAACCAAGTAGTCACTTGTTGTCAGTAACTGTTAATTATGTGCACAGATGTGTCACAAACTAAGAACTATCACGATTAGCCTTCATTCCCTGGATTCCTTCCAGAACAACCGTTGGGATCTGTTTAGATCAGGGCCCTGAAGTCAGCGAAATGCACCAGCACTCGTGTCCCTCTGGGGTGCACAGGCTGCTGCCACACACCAGCACAACAAGTTTCCTGCTATTTCCTTCAGCCCTCTCCCAAAACCAGGGGGATCTGCTGCTTAGAGAAACACCATGGAAGAGTAGCAGCTACGTAGATAAGACTTAGCAGGAACAGGGATCAGTAATCAAAAAACCGATAAAAACAATTATGAGTAACAGCTTTTCTGCTCTGCATGAACAGAAACAAGGAATCAGGAGTGATTCAAGAGGTTTTCCAGCTGGTAAAATAATCATTAAAATGTCTAGCAGGTCCCTCCCCCAGTCACAGTTCTTCCACAACCTTCTGAAAGATGCATCTCTCCAAGGCTTACTTGGTATTTAAATTATAAAATAACACTTCAGTAAAACACTTAGCTAATTCAAATGGATCTTTTCAACAACTTATCAGTGGGAAACTGATCTCCCTCAGTTTTTAGATCTTCCCAAAACTACTTGCATTTACATGAATTCACATCTGCCCCACTGCCACGCAATCCACAAGCCCTCCAGTTTCCCATTTACAGCAGAGGGGAACCCACTGGAGTTGGGGGAAATAGGTTTTGTATCTGTAACTCGCACTAAAATTGTGATTCTGTCCTTACAGTGAACTTTTGGTAGAAGTCTCTTGGGACAGACTCTTCAGTCCATGTAGCAGGCTTCCCTGGCCTGGCAGGGAGCCCAGCATAACACCTCAAGAGCTGAATGGTAAAATGGCCAAGGCAAATCAGATCCAGTCCAAGCAACCCTTACACAACATTGTATTTTCAGGTTTGCATGGATTCTCTTTCTTTTCACTACTTTTTAAACAAAGCATATTTTGTGTGAAATTTGGGACAGGGAGCTAGCTCGTGACTCGTCTAGAAAGGCACAACATAGGATGCACCCTAACAGAGTCCGAATCAGCAGCACCTGTATCACAGGGAAAACAACAGCTGATGGCAGCCAGGGATCAACTGCAGAGATACTGTCCTTACACCTGCTCAGCAGTAGCTTCTACCCTCAGACCATAGAGCCCATGCACCGTGGGCAAGTGGACAGGAAGGGAAAGGGAGACAGAACGACTTGCTCAGAGCCACGTGGAGACTTAAGACGGGGGAGGCAAAAGGACAAACCAAGCATCCTGCCACTCACACTCACGTACAGTATCCACCAGTAGATTTCCTTAACAAAAGACAAGTAAATGGCTAGGAAGATAAATCGCATAGCTTCCAAATTCTCAGAATAATGGGGCAGACAAGGCTCCTTAACACTCTCTAGAAAACCACAAAAGTGCTGACTCCATATTTGGTCTATTTAATAAGCTTCCTACCTCTCTGTCCTTGAGTTTCATGGCGAGCACCAGCTGATGTCTGTGGTTAGTAAGAGCCTCCCGGTAATTTCCTTTGGAGAAGAATGCGGAGCCCAGATTTCCATGAGC
>NW_010329218.1:25396-34001 GCF_000700745.2 Antrostomus carolinensis
CACCTGAGTCACGTGCAAACAAAATAAAGGTTAGCTAACAATGACATGGCTGGAAGGATCCAGCAAAAAGACTGGAACATGCTGTACAAGCGATGCTCCAGCGTGAGAATCAGCATCAGAACAAACTCATCCTTATATTTAAATACACAGCCAAAACTCTCCTCTTTGCTGGCCTTCAGAAACTTCTACAATAGCCATCAACCTTATTTTTAGAATTGTTTTCATTTCTACTTTGGCCTAACACTTGGCAGTTTCCCATTCTTCCATGTTTATTCCTTGCTCGACATAAGCAATTTGTTTGTGGAAGTCAATGGCTCAGGCTTAAAACAAGCAAAGAGCATGCCAGCTTTCTCCTGAAAGCAATTCTGTAGCACAGCTCAGCTCAGACACAAAGCACATCTACTTTCAGTGAACTCTCCTAGCTGGAGGCCTCAGTCATGATCTTCTCCACCTCTGCAAGGTGATACCTTTCTGTCTCAGACACTGTCTCCTCTCCTATGGGCCACTCAAAGCTTGAAAGTTCTTGGTGTTGTGCAGGATATACCATACATGAGAGGGATTTTCCAATCTGTTTATTTTTTAAACCCTCTTGTTCATCCATTGGCTCACTCTTGATTTGTTCCTTCCCCGGCAACTGCCTGAGAAGCTGAGACCAAGTACCTTTTTCCACTGAATTATTGAAAAAACAGATTGCTTCAATTAAGACTTATTTAAGGTTTTGAGCCCAAGTCTACACAGGGCATGAGACCAGTTGCCACATACATGACACCAGAAAACTAGAGGACCCTGTAAAACCTTAGCACAGTCATTGATCATCTGCCCCCTCATACACACACAGGTAAACAGGGCTACATAAGCCTGTAGTTTGCATATTTAAAAAAAAACAGATTTGATTTAGCAGCTTGTGAAATCCCACAGACACCTGAGCATTATGGAGAGATGCTGACCATTAACACAGCTATCAATTTGTTCCTTCTGCAGCAATCCAGCACTCAAGTGAATGAAAGGAGAACTCTCACCTAAAGTCTTGGCTACATCCAAGTCCTGCTGCATGTATCCAGTGCTTTTCTCCGTATTCCCCAGGGACCAGTATGCACTGCTCAGTGCAGAGAACACCGATCCCCGCAGCTTCAGGCTGCAAGTGCCGATCTTCAGGGCAGCCTCTAGCACCACCACAGAGGCCCCGTGGTGGCCTGCAGTCAGAAGTTCCTGGCCAATCACAGACACCACCACAAAGGGGCTCTTGTCCAGCTTCATCTTCTGCAGTTGTTGATAGGTGGGCTCCAGGGACTCTGAAATACAAAAATGAAGGCAGAGCTACTCAACAAACCAAGTTATTTGAATCTAGGTATCACCTTCACAACTCATCTTCATTTTTTGGTAACCAAATGACATGTGAGTTCAGGGCCAGATTGCCCAAATGAAACCACAATTTATTATGGTAACTCAGGGCACAAATGCATCACCTAATATCTAGTACCTCAAGACAGACCAAATAGCAAGCTGATGTTTTCCTTGCAGAAAGCACTTCAGGAAGACAGCACAAGCATGCAGAGCAGGACCAGCCTAATGGCAGAAGGAATACAGAAAATGCCTGTAGAGTACTGTAGGGAACTGGAAATGGGCCACCAGCAGTGTGTAAGAGCACTGCAATTTCTGCTCCTTCAGCATAAACTTTCAGCTGAATGTCTGCAAAATCTGTGCCTGTCCAGATGCCACAGTACACAATGTGTGCCAAGAGAGGTGACAAAAACTGCAGAAAGAAGCTGCTCTTTGTTCTGCAAGAGAAGGTACTCCTGCAGAATGACAGCACTGGACCTGCCAGACTACCTATAATTGGTCTAACTGCTTCCATCATTCAGGTGACAACACATCTTGGCCACATGTTTCAATAAGGACATCAATGTATCAGGATGCCAGAATTTGCTGACTAGTGGCACTTCCTGATTAGATATTCTCACCTGAATCAACAGTACCACAGCAACCTCGGAAAGCCACTTGCTCCATTCTCATCACTTCTGCCTCTCTACAACCACCCAGTGCATAAACAATGACAAAAGATTTTAACACTTCCCCGAAGAGGCAAACAGTGTAAACATGATGCCAGCTACCAACATCCAATAACATCCTGAGATTAAATGCAGATGTAAGAGGACAGAAATAGCTGCTTTAACATGCCCCCACTTACCAGGCCTAACACTGCAAGAGCAGGTACGAACTCAGTTCCTGTCTTACGCAGCTTTCTTACGATCCTAACCAGGTAAACATAGCGAGAGAGAGGGGTACAGACAAGGAGAAAGGAAGGAAAAGGAAAACCCCAAGGAAGTGCTCCTGGTAACCCTGAAGTCCAGTAGGAAAGGGAGAACCAGCATAGTAATGGAAGGGCAGACCTGGAGTTCATTACTGCTCTTGTACAACAGCAAACAGCAAGGGAAGAAACAGCCACAACCAGGTGAAAGATGCAGCAACAGAGATTCAGTTATTGGGGAAGGAGACCAGAACAACACCTAACAACTACTCAAGTGCATGGAGAATGCCCAGCACAGTGGGACTGAGACTCTGGATAGTCATTACAGTAGTACAGGATATACACATTCTCAAGGTAAACCTAGTCCTTTATAAGCAAGGCTGATCTAAAATTTGCCAAACCAGTCAGTGAAAGGATAACAACTGGAAAGCAGCAAGAGTGAGAAGCACAAAGGGAGCAGGAGTGTAAATATACAGCTGCAGCGCAAGAGGATAGCGAGATCATCCAGCCAAATTTGGGGACACTTACACCACATCACCTGCATTCTAAGTAGCAGCCACAGTACCTTTGGGTACCAAATGAAATCAGCTTCACAAGGTAACTGCTATATAGGACAGAAACTTCCAGATGAATTAATTTTAAAGGATGGAGAAAAACACTATAAAAAAGGAAACACCAGTGGGGATATTTTTTCATTTCAGTGCTTCTTGCACTCCTAAGCCCCAGGGCCACTGGCAGCATCTGCTGAGGGTAAGAAGTGCCATGTTCCCTCATGGGAAAAGCCATTAGGACATTGCAACACAAAGCCTGCAAGAGAAACAGAGCAAAGATGAAACTACCTCCTTCCTCTAGAGAAGGAAATCCTGCAAAAGGGGACATTGGAAAAACGCTGTACAGCTGACATGGCTTCAAGGTCCACGTGGTTTCAACACTCTTCCTGAATATAAGTGAATTAGCAGAGCAGCCTTTTTTGCCTTCTGGAATGCTGTGTATTGAGAGACACAGTACCATGGAAAAACCGCTGACATGCTCTTCTCAGCAAACACTGGCCCAGAGCATTTAAGACTCCGTGTTCCCAATGGCTAAGCACCAGAGCGTTGTGGGAAGATGTTCCAAGTCAGGAGCCAGGGCCACAGCAGCACACACCTGTCTGTCTGTACCGGACAAAAGACCAACAAGCAAGGACTTCACTGGAACTGCTGCACACCACCAGTCTGATTCATCTCCAGTGCCTCTCGAGCTGGGTATCACCGTCTTGCTGTCCCACTGAATCAGAAGAATATTTTTTTTTGTTGCTCCTCCACCTTTGGGCTCCTTTCTCAGCATCTGCTGACTCAGCAGAAAAGCAGAAAGATTTGGCCTGAAATCTTTCCCTTAAGGTCCCCAGGTTCTCCCTGTCCCAGATGCTGGCAGTGTCACCCACAGACTGAAACTACCGCCTCTAAGTACCTCATCACCATCCCTGAGAAAATCTTCCGGTGCTTACCTCTCATGGGAGATTTCATGGCGGCCTCGACCATGCCAACCAGAAGCTGAAGACTCTTGGGATCTTGAGCCAGTCCTGACGCAAATGCTGCCAGTGCATCTGCATGACGTCCAAGATACTGAAGGGCCACACCCTGTCGGAAGTATGCCTGAAAAGCCAACAGGAAGAAGAAATGTCAATTGCTTAATTGGTAGAAGTCACAAATAACAAATCTGCTCGTGACCTCATGCTGGTGGATGCTGGGCTACACAATCATACTCTGGCTTCTTTGCTCACACTGGCTATGATCAGAAAATTCCAACACCACAGTTTGGTTTGTGACTGCCACCCAGTCCCAGTCCCTCATCCCCCCCAGAGTCATGACCTTCTCAACCTTTACAAGGCCTCTGAACTGTTCTGGGGACCAGTGATGGCAATTACCATAGAGGCAAAGCTTTCCCCCCGGACTTGGCCAATTACTTATTCTTCATTACTTATAACCAAATGTTTATTCTCAAGACCTCCATTTCTGTTCTCTTGGCACACAGAGCATACAAGTAACTTGGTTCCTTTCACATCAGATCTGTCAATAAGCACAATATAAACATCTCGTACTAGTAGAGATCAAAATGTACCGAAAGCTCAAGTTGCAATGAAACATGACGCAAAGATCCAGAGAGAAGCTGAACCTTCTTTCTCCGCACAGATCCCCTAATGCAGGCACTGCCCAGCATTGTTCCACTTGTTGGGTGCACTATACATACACACACACACACACATATATATATACAAACATACACACACTTCTTAGATTGAGGCAAGACACCCAATTTTGTTTACAAGAGCATTTTTCTTTGTTTCTTCCCTTCAAAGGAAACCATTCATGGGAACATGCAATACCTTCAAAGTAACTTCCCTAAACTGGGATACCAGGAACCTACACACAAAGCAAGAACTGCAGAAACATGTCCTGCTCACATACAAAGCAACGGCAAAGCTGTGGCTCAGAGGGTACCTAGAACCTTGAGAGCTCCTGGGTAAGGGATCACAGAAACCACAATCCAGTATTTACTCAGAGTACTCAGGATTATTTGGGGCATACACACCAGGACACTACATTATAAAAGTCTGGAATCTTTATTCAGGTTTTATCTTCATGTCCAGCTAATGCCTTTCTGATGCAAACTTTGCAGCACTTTTGGTTCACTCAAAACTATTTCAATAGAACAAATAAAGCTGTCAGAACAGAAGATAAAACAGTACTTGCATTTCTTAAAAAGTGCTTTAAGAACATAATACTGCTCCTTGAGATTGGCTCCTAGTATTGCTTTCATGGATAAGACCTCATCGCTATTTCTCTCCATCTGCAATAGAAACGTGAGCTCAAGACACATTAAGTATACATCTGTGGAAGTCTTTTTACTTAAACAGGATAAATCTCCAATTAATACCCAAACTGGTATTTCATTAGAGCTTTCAAGACACTTTTGGAATCCAATCTAAGGAGGGAGAGATTAAGGGAAATCAGAAATGACATGAGAAATTTATAGACATGAATATTTAATCTCTTTTCCATTAGTAAGCCTTGACTGTAGAACCATTTTTAATGAATTTGATGAAAGCAAAATTCTTTTCATTAACCTTTAGTATAAATGTGTTCTTATTGAACCAAACAAGCTACTGTAGTGGAAACCCAATTCAACGTTAATTAGATTACCAGGATGAAGCTCTAAATCAAAGAAAATACAAAGAACTAACAACGTGCAGCAGCCATCAAGCAAGAGTCCTCCCAGCTGTCACTCAAATCACAGCGTACACTTTTAAGTCCTTTTTTCCCCCAGAATTATTATTTAATTACTGTCTTTTCCACCTGATGACAGAGGTAGTTTGACGCAGCATGTCTCTGATGGGGACCTTTCCAGCCAACAAGGCTGGTCCAGGACACACGTGCTTGCCTGACGCAATTATCAAGGATGAGGGTGCAAACTCACAGCAGCCAGCAACAGAACTTCATAGTGTGTGTAGGTGGCTGCAGGTGGACACTGGTTTCTGGCACCTGCTCATCTGACCCTGTCACCTTTGTGGAGCACTGAGTACATCCTAAGTGCTGAGAAAACAGAGTCCTCATCCCCCAAGCTCTGCATCCATCCAAGACACCACAGGTTCCAGAAAACAGGAGAACAGAAGTCAGGGATGATATTCACAAACAGCATGGAATTCAGTATCGTGTATTTCCAACGTCCTTTCTGGAAAGTGTTTTTATCCCCTTGCTACATCTATTCCTGGAAGCCCCCCCTGGAAACCACTTAATTTGAATACAAACACAGCATTCAGAGCCCAAAAGAAAAACCTATTAATCATAACTGAAAGGAAGATTTTGGCCAATTTTTCTCCTGCAAAAACTCCTTCCTTCCTTTCTCCTCCAGTTTCTAGTGTATACAAAACCCTCTCCGTGCACTGTGTTCCCCGGAGACCTTTAGCAAAATAAATAAAGAGCATTCACATCACCTATTTCCTCCCCAAGAGGCATTCACAAGTTAGTTTAGCATTGGAATGAAGACACCATATCAAGGGAAAAAATCTGCAAAGAGGAAACGGTGAGAATCACCCTTTAGAAGAGGAGAGGAAAAGGAAAGGCAAGGAGCCAGCAGCTGCAGCTGAAGAAATGAGACAAGGAGCAGCTTTCCAGTCCCGACACAGACAGAGTCTTCCCACGCTTCAGCAAACTTTACATTTTTAATCACACTATGTAAAGATAGAAGAGTACTCACTCTATAGCAAAAATTACATTAATTTTCCAGTGATCCCAGGTAAGAAAAAAAATATTGATTTAAGAATATTAAAGCAACAAGATATTTTGCTAAAGACAGGACAAATGAACAGCAGGTGTTTTCTAGCCTGTGGCTCTTTGCATCCTCAATATAATAGAAAGAGCTAGAACAACCCTTTTTCATTTTTTTTTTATTCTCTGCACCATATTTTCCAGGAACAAGGCACTGTGTAAAAAGAAAGTCTCCCTCAGCTGAAATTCGGCACTAGATGCATCTCTCTCAATGGGAACTATTTTCTCCTCTCCGTGTGTTAGCACGATCGAACATGTGCTCTGCTTTTCCTGTCTCCAGATCCGCCAGCATGCCAGGAGTTAACAGCACCTGCACCCACCCCTCCAGCCAGAGCCAACTGGGTTCTGCGCAGCTGTGATGGTTTCACTTGGCCAGAGCATCTCCTGCATCTCCACTGCCAGCCCCTGGGGAAAGAACAGGGAGAGCAGGATATGGCACTTCCAGCAGGAGCCTTTCGGGAAGAGAAGAGGATTAAAATATAAAAGGCAGCTTTACCAAACAGCCAGTCTCACTGAGCCACTGACACGAAGTTAGAGAGGTTGCTAGCAAGTATCCCACACACCTATGGACCTTTAGTTCTGGGAAATCAGACTGTACCGCAGTCTCATACCATCATTTTTTAGTCCACTGGACAACTAGCCTCACTTCAGCCAGTTTACAGATTTCATACAGCCGAGCAGACATGGACTAGGAAGGAGGATAGGGAATAATTACTGTTTTTTATCCATAATACCCTTGAAAGCACAGTTGATATTCTGGAAGCAAAATTAAATTATTCTAATTAATTAACTTGCAAAATGTATTTGGCACTTGAGACTTCAAAGTCATGCAGAAAATTGGCCCTGTAACAGAGGCTGCTCACATAGCAAGTCCCAGTACAGAACTCCAGCGATCTGAAGTTGCATTGCATCCAAACAGTAGCACGTCTTCCCAACTCATTCAGATTTTGCCCCCTCCTCCCTTTTTTCAGACTTGCCTTTCTGCCCTATGCTTTTCAGAACATGCCATGTTTTCATGGCAAGGATATAGTTTTTAATGCTTTTCTCTACTCTCAATTTAATTTTACAGAAATTGTAGGAACAAGAGAAGAACGTGAAAGAAGACCTTCCTAACTGAACGCTCCAGTTTTACGGAGGCGGCTGATAGCTGGGCTGCAGCAGAGTCAACATCTGCCTATCCAGGCATCAACTCTCTCCACAATTCTAAGCACGAGTCCTGTTTGTTCTGCTCAATTTACTGACCAGTGTAGTGGCTATACAGGCCAGTATTTTTCATCTGTGTTTCTAACAGCCCATTTAATGCACAAGGAGAATTTCTATATGTCCTACCAGGAGTTGCCACTGGGCTGACTGATGCAGTGTCCAGGCAACATAAATGCAAACATGCTTTATAGTTTTTTGATTCTCATCATCTTGAGATCCCATCTAGGTAACTGTCTAGACCCAGAATATTAGATTTTCACGTGCAATCTGAAACAAGATTAGAATGTAAATGCCATCATTGAAATGGCCGATATTAAGAGGGGTTCTGAAATTTTTATTAACCCTTCCAATATCAATATGCAAGAATTGTTTAGGCACAACAATAGTAATTGGCTTATAATGAATACAAAACATGCAATTAAGATAAAAATACAGTACTAAGAAACAGCATTTATGAATATGAATGGCACTTCTTTCTACGCTTCCCAGGATTCTGCTAAATACAGACAAGCCCAGTAAAAGAAGCCCAAGACAACTCAATGCTTTTTTTACTGGGTAAGTATCATACTTTAATTTTTTGGACCAGGGATCTAGGCAAATACTCATACTGTACTGCCATCTGTAGCAGGCTCTGGTACAACCCTCTGGGCTCATACCATTTTTCCCTGTAGAATCCACAGCAATAAACCATTCAGATCCTCAGTGTGTCTCATCTGCAGCACTTCCAAGAGCTGGACTGAAGCTGCAGCCGCAGGAGTTCAGTCCTTTCTTACCACGGTCTCTTGTAAGTCTGAAGCATGAGCTCATGTTTCTGGAATATGATTTAGTACCAGGGCACAAGCATTTT
>NW_010329218.1:34048-45190 GCF_000700745.2 Antrostomus carolinensis
TAATTCCATCCAGCTAGAACTGGGGGATTAACTGGCACATAGGAGCCCTGTGTGAGCGTGCTGTCACCTGGCTGCCTGAGGACACACAGACACAGCCAGACAGAGAACCAGGAGCCCTACCTTCCCTCTGAAGCAGGGTGATCCTTTCAAGCTGCTACTTGCTTCAGACAACACATGCATGGCCAACCCTCTCTAAGCCCTTCAGCAGAGATCCTGCTGGCTGCAGGCTGCCCACCAGGAGCACAGCAGCAGAGACCATCCTGGCTCTGGGACCTCCCTCCGACGAGGGTCAGGCACCCCCTGCTTCCCCTGATGCCCAGGGGCTCCTGCGCCTCCAACTCCCTTTCTGTGGGTGGTCCCTCTGCCACTGCACACAGCAACACCACCATGCCTCACAAGGGCTCATCTGACACCTCTGTCAAAGTTCATGCTCAAAGAAAGGCTCATTTACCTAACGAATTGCTGGCCAATTTGTAACTGGATAATAGAGACAGAAGAATGAAACTAGAACGGCATCAGAAGAGCTTGGAGCAGAAAATTATTGTCAAACAAACAAGGGAAGCTTGAAAAAAGTGCCTCAGCCTTAGACAAAGATTCCCATTGTACACAGGGGAGGAAATTCAAAACACCTTTATATTTGTGTCAGCTTCGGACCCAGAACAACCAGTTATCTGGACATGAAAGGCAAATACATAGAAAATGCTTTTTTCACAGTGTTCCCTTGGTTTGCCAGATCAGGGGATGATGCCAAAACCAGCACGAATAATCTATGATGCATTTAATCAGCCTGTCCTGAGTCTGCAGAACTTCTCCTGGACAGACTGACCCCCTGCCCTGCGTCCACCAGCCAGCTCCCACACTGCCGCCCACGCGAGCCAGGCCAGTGGCTGACGAACACGAGACACATGACGAACGAAAAGGAGGAAAATGTGGGAACAGATTCTTGGGGCCAAGCACCAGGTTGAATCTTTCCTCTCCCCTTGCAGCTGTTTTATAGCCAAATTTTAGGGAAAAATACAGGACAAATCTCTGCTG
The DNA here is from genome assembly GCF_000700745.2 of Antrostomus carolinensis. Taxonomy (NCBI): domain Eukaryota; kingdom Metazoa; phylum Chordata; class Aves; order Caprimulgiformes; family Caprimulgidae; genus Antrostomus; species Antrostomus carolinensis. The sequence continues at coordinate 35,084 of NW_010329218.1, forward strand.
TGGGGTTTCAGGAATGTGAGGAGAGGGAAGAATGCGCTTTAATTCAGAACACATGCAGCACATGCATAAATACTCCTTGCCGTCCATGTGAATTGAACTCCCACTTTCACAAAGTTAAGGCTGCACCCAAGGTAACAATTTTCCTTCACAGTCCGTACACTCGGCCGGTACCTGAACCACTACCGTTAGCCTGCCCCAAAGAAAGCTGAGACCTGACAAACCTCACTGCAGCATGGCTTCTTTATCTTCTTGTTTCCAGTATGTCTCTTACAGGCACTACACTACTCAGAAATGGAGCCTACGCAGACAAACAGGGGGCGGGGAGTGTAAAATATCACACCTTGTTGTATCCAAAGAGCATTTAATTATTCTTATTAATTGTGTTCACTGCCTCCAGTGAGAGACTGTGTACGGATCACTTGCCCATCTGAATTAAATGTAATCACTGCTATAAAGAGTCAAATCCTTGTTTAGTTAATATGAGTGGCACAGAAGTTAACAGCCCAGCTTTTCACATAGCTTACTGTTGTTTCTTGCCCACTGAGGGCTCCATCTAGAAACAGCAGCTACAATTTAGATCCCCTCTTCAGAGGGCATCCCCCACCTTTCATAACAGCATGTCATAACAGAAAATCTTCCTATCTTTATCAGCTACAACTCTTAAGCCTTATTTAATAGCAAGAACCGGCCACGAGAGGAGAAAAGCACTCTAGACTAAAGTAACAACCGATCTGCTGATGCCCAAATACAGCACAAGGAAGGCACAACCAGCCTCTTGTGTTTAAGGTTGATAGGCACAGACGAAAGTACAGCACCTTCTAGAATTCCTCTGTGAGTCAACAGGGACAAAGTTTTGCCCAATTTCTGGCTAAACAACTTATTTTAGAAATTGCAGAAGAAAAGATAAGCCTCCTTTCTCCCTGCTAAGAAGTAACACCAATCTCAGTAAGATATTATTGGAGATTTAATAAAGAATTACACAAAAAATACATGGATTAGATGACACCTGTAGCCTGCTTCTCAGTGAAGTTTGGGGCAGTGGCAGGACTGGTTTAGCACCCTATTACTTAGCGCTTTGTTTAGTTTCAGCACTGTACCATGATTTAAATTGTACTGACATTTGATAATTAATTTCCAGTGTACATCTGCACACAGTTCTCCCAGTTCCAACAATGCTGAAAGTGTTGAGGACCTTTGCAGATCTCAAGAATATACAAACATATGCTACTATTTGTTCTTATACCCTTAAAAGCAAAAATAAATGAAAAAACAGTACAAAGGGGAAAGAGGGAATAATAAAAATCATGTCCTAAACTGGAAGACATCCCCCACAAGCACTCTTTTTGCTATTCAGTTTGAGTGTTCCAACACAGAGTTTCATTGTCTCACTTCGAATTACTCATTTGAGTAGCAGCTCAAATGACTGCGCCTCCTCTTCAGCATTTGTCTATTCTGCATGCTGGCAGGCTGTGCAAGTTTAGGTGGATCACACTGAAAACCCACAATAAAATCCAGAAACGAGACATTAAAACATCTGGTCAGCACACAGTCACGGGGCTTGGCATTCACAGCAATCCAGCAGGGGATATTTCAAAGATCCATGTTAGCTAGTGGAGCACTCGTGGGCTGGACAGACAGTCCTGACATAGGTAATCTGGATTCACAGTCAAGACAATAGGTCTTTTCCCAGCTGCAGGTACTGCTGATTAAACTAACACTGTGCAACGATTTGTAGTTGCCATCTTACAGTGAGATCTGGACCCAAGAACAAACAACACTACAGTGGCTGTTGTCAACATCACTCTGTTCTTTCTAGGCCAGCGACTCCAGCAGACAACGTTCATGGCACACCTGCACATCCAGCCAAGGTGCAGCACACGTTACCAGCCAGCCCTCTGGCCAAGGGAGCTCCCGGCTCCAGCAGCACAAAAACCACAGACAACACACTCGAGCAGCACTCTCATGGGAAAAGACTGGCACGCATCTGACAGCAAAACCTCCTTTCAGTCTCACGGTATGCAGATGTCAGGCACCCCACAGGTGAGTGTTTCCAAAGCAATGGTACCTAGACTACCAGACACAAATATATAACAACCCCTGTCACCTCTGAGGCAGGGCTCGGGCTGCCTAGATGGCTTCTATCAACAGACCACCTTGTCCAAAAACACAGCCAAATGCCCTGCCACCAGCTTCCTTCCGTATCCCCATTCCAAGACGTGTCCTGCTACCCTCCGCTCCTCTTCTGCACGGCAAGAGGGTCTTGGCAGTTTAGTGTCTCCAAACTATCTCCACACTTTTGGTCTTCTCCAAATCCAGGTACTCTTCCTCTGCCCAGAAGACCAGACTCTCTTGGCTTCACTCTCTATGTAAAATCCCTTCATCCCCTGCACTTCTTTATTATCCATGGTAGGTTGACCTGTTTTCAGCTGCTTGTTGATTGCTTCCATTCTAAAAACCATTTAGGGTTGGTTTGGAAATGCATGCACTTGTCCTCACAGAAGTAAACTGAGATAAAATGGGATTCACCAAAATCAAAACAGCTGGACAGCAGACACGGTGACTCACACACAAGCAATTTGGAGCTAGAACATGCCATCTCCAATTCCGAGTCCAATAACCAATAAAACATTCGTTTTCTGTCACCCTTCTCCTGCTTCATGATTTCAGATGTAACCTCTGAACCCAAGAGTGCTCAGGTCTAACAGCTGTAATGGCTGACCATTCCAAAAAGGAAGGAGAGCAAAGGCCTCCTCAGGTACAGACTTCTGCCTCCAGGCAGCTCTTCCAGCAACAGATATGTCCAAGATCACAAGGTTTTGTTTCCACATCTTCAGCCTATAAGAGCAGACTTTCCAGAAATACAAAGCACCAGGTACAGCAAAGGTCAGGCCATGAGACAGATACAAACAAGAGGAAGGAGATTAAAAACGTTGGTAAGACACTTTGATATGCTTATAGCAAAGTGTTACAAGACAGAAGACTGATTAGATGGGCCATGGAAAAGTAACGGAACAGATCTCCACAGCTTTGTAGCTTTCCTTTATCTACGGCAAAAGGACAGGACTCAAACATAGTTGAAGATACTGAACCACCTGCACAAACCAACGTAGTAGCAGCTCAGCCTTCCTTCAACTGTATGACTGAGTCTGGCCAAACCACTGAGCAAATGGTTGTTTGTCAATCATCTTACAAAATTAGACATGTAAAAGATGATCTGTTCATAGATGGCTAATAAGAAAATTAAGATTACTAATTGCATATGTTGCGATCATCTTACGGTTTCAACACTACAACTCTGTGGCTTAAATGAACAATGGGAAATGAACTGTCATCTTCCTGAAGAGTCCCATCTGGAAATCTGAATCAGATGCAAAGGAGAGGTGACAGCTCAGCATTTCCATGAAGTATGCATTCACTGACATCCCCCAAGTATCTCACGCAGGCTCCTTCTGACCTCCTGCCAAGTTACAGTCTCCAAGCAATCACTGAAGGAGCACGAGGGACTTCTCGGGTCATCCAGCAAGTTCGCTCCTCATTTTCACCTGGAAGTGTTTGCTTCAGGATTGTTAAGAGAGAGGTGGATGGATATTAGGTGTGGCAGTCAATGGTAGAGTGAAAACATCCAGCAGAAACCCTCTGAGTTTTCATTAAAGCGTCCACAGTTCTAGGCTCGTAGAAAACGGGGAGGAGGGGGAGAGTTTAGAAAATCAGATCTCTATTTTATCCAAATGACTAAAAACCTCCATACCTGCTGAAGGTCAGATAAACTTTGATCAGCAAATGGAAACAGCAATTTCAATGTCAAAAGAACTGGTGCATTACAGTATTTTAAACAGGCATTTCAGGCTTTTAACACAGAGGGTTTTCCCAAAATAGGAGACATAATCCACTGAAAACAGCTCTGCATACAACCAAATATTCGGAGAGGTACAAGCATTCTGGAACACACCTTGAGAGCCTCCAGAATTATGCTGGGCTTTGTGGTAAACAAGCCCTGAAGTAATTTCTCTAGCATATATCCCATGGGCCCATTCTAAAGACTATCCTGCTCTTGAGTTAACATCCCTATCTTGGAATAGAAACCAGTGAAAAAGAAAAAAAACAAAACCAGTACAATCTCCAAGAGCCATCAAAATAGACGAGAGAAGTAAGATGAAATACACAGTAGAAAAGGCAGAGGATAATGGTGACTTGTAGTGTATTCACTCCCAGGTGGCTGCAGTGTACCTGTCAGGACGGAGCTGGTCCATACCCCTTAGAGAAGTACCTGGTGCTCAGAGAAGCCCAAGACACATCTACCGCAAACACGGGCTCGTGCCTCTTGGCTCGCAGTCCCGTCCCGTCCCACACCCCCATCCGCGCTCAGTCAGCACTGCCTGCCAAGAAGGACAAAGCTGATGATGGGGGAAAGGGGAAAAATCAAATTTGCAGAAGTACTAAATACATAAACTCCTTTGGCCAAGGTGAACGTGGGAAAAATTCCTCAGGAGGGGCGTCACATTTAGCAGGTTTTGCCAGATCCATTGCTCTGGTAATGCAAAAGGGAAAAACAGCAACACCATGTTTCCTTATAATGGAAGGAAACGGCTCCTTTATCACAGATCTCTGAAGCACCAAGTAATTTAGTAGTTGCTATGGAAACTGCTAGTTTCATTGAACAGCCCTGAAAGGGTCAAGAGGTACCATCAAACTAGCCAATTGTAAATTATTTCCCTGCTAAATGTCTGCTTCCTTTTAGCCATCCCACCATTTCTCTGTTTTGTTGTTAGCACGGTATTTGGACTGACTCCACAAGAGGTGTCATTCTTCAGTGGGGTTGAACACGTAAGCTCAAAAATAGCAATAGTGCCAGGCTGAAACCAAGCAGGCCCTCAACTGCAAGGCACACACCACCCGTGAAGACCTCTCAGCAGTGCTCCCAAGGATAAACCCTTTGTTAACTATTTCTTGCGACTTCCTCTTCCACTGGCCTCTATTTTGGCATTTCCACAGGAGATTTTCTGTATAACAGTATGTTGCTGTTTCACTGCGACACCTTTGCAGAATAAATGCAGCCATGGTGAAAATTGAAATGTATCTCTAGGGATGGAGAAAGTTAGTAATAATTACAGTTTGCTGAAGAAATCTCCAGGCTGTGGCCTCTTCACTTTATGTATACTACAAAAATTTGAATAATCTTGGGCAAGAAGTTTAAGAGAGTAAGTAACAGGAAAATTTCCTCCACAAGGTACCAAAAAGAAGCCACGAGAACAAAGATTAGACAGCACTGTCCGCTGCTTGCCACCAGCCTGCAACTCCATCAGGGTGTCAGGAGGCGAACAAGCAGGCTTAGTGAATAATCGAAGACACAATAATGAAACCTCAGAATGTCACACACATAATACAATTTTGTAGGTTTTATCAGGAAGCCTCTGAAATCCCAAATTAGACACACTGAATAATTTATCCCTGTGTCAATACTGGGTCAGCAGCTGTTCATTCATAGCTAACGATGGTCCAACATGCTTCAGGACACTTGAATAGGTCTGAACAGTTAATGAGTAGGGTCCAGAGGGAAGAGGTGATGAAAACTCAACCCATTCACCCTTCCAAACACTAACTTCAGATAAAAACAAGCAGACTCAGCAGTCATGTTGGGTTCAGTCATGTCAGGTGCCTGAGGCCCCGCAGGTTCTGAACCTGCTTTAGTGCCGCCCAACACCACCTTGTCCCGGTGCTGCTCCTCAGCAGCAGGAGAGCAGGAAGGTAACCTACGCTGGCATTTACCACCCGTCAGCCAGACCCAGGCTCATCCAGTTCGAACTCAGAGGCTCACCCTCATTTTTGGCACTGTACCAGTTGTATCAGCCACAGCATGGGGCAAAAAAATCAAGCCAAAGGAGCCAGCCCCATCCTTCTGCTCTAAAGCGCTCTCTTTCATACAGCTAACAGAGACACTCATCCCAGGAACCTGACTTAACGGCCTCGTTAAATAGGAAGGTAAGTGTATTTGGGGAAAAATAAACATGACTGACAAAGCAAACCATGAATCCGCTTCTTTTAATTCGGAATACTCCCTGTGGGCTCCTGGCTTCACAAAGCAGCATCTGCTGTCCTGTATTTGAGCCCATCCTTCAGCTGCACACCGACACGAGCTGTGTCTGCAGAACTGTTCCATGAAGCAACAGAACAAACCTTTTGCAGACCTGCTGCGTTCACATGCCAAGTGCTGCCAAACAGAAATGCTGCATACAGCGTTGCACCCTGACAGACAAAAAATTGTGAGGACAAACTCATGCATGCGGTTTTATGAGAATTCCACATTGGTTTCCCAGTTCTGCTGCAACTGCCTGAAGTCCAGAGTTTGCAGCTCTGGCAAAGAGGACCACTTTATTTAAAATAATTACGCATGTTCTTCCCATCATCCAAAACGAATAATAGCAGAAAAACTGTTACTATCTGTAGTAGCCAGAAGTCCCCAGTCATAGCTCTCTGATAGCAAATACTAATCACACAGCAGAACAGACAAGTGTCCAGCACAGCAGAACTCAGTACCTGACTGTATGCGAAAAACAGGTAATACACCAAGCCAAGAGGAAACAGTGAATGAGGACAAAGACCTCACTGAAATACTAATTCTAGTACAACGGGCACTGCATCACCTTTGTCTAGTCATCATCTGAAATTTACCAGGTATTTATGTGCACTCTGATTTTAACAGCCAATTTAACTGGTTTAATTTTAATTTTTTCATATTTTTAGTATTCATTGATGGGCACATGCAGCAATCCATAACTGGTCTGTTTAACCCATAACTGTGTGGTAGCAGGTACAAATCCCTGTATTTCAAGGGAATCCCACAATTACCACACCCAGCCACCCATGACAAAAATCACGGCTCACAGCTCATGGGCAATCTGCTTTCCTAGAAATCTGCGTTAGATAATATGAATACACAAGCACCTAACACACACAAGAAGGCTTGCAGGTTTTAAGTCAATTCTCAACCAACAAGGACTTATCTACACACAACAGTCCAGAAGCAGCCCCATCAATACTAACTGACCTGGCAGCATAAGTAATTACCTCCTAGTTCATCTTTTAAATGACAGAATTCTTCTCAGGTGAGCTACTGCCCTGAGCATCTCTCTGGGAGGAAAGAGCAATGTATCTGAAGCAGAGATGTGTGCTTGTAGCTCTTCCTGCAGAAAAGGCAAGCGCTCACTAATGAATTCCCCTTTCCACCTATGCTTACATTTGTTTTTGTAAAGTATCATACTATTTGAGGAAAAGAAAAAAAAAATTAACACAACTACACTGTGCACACATTCTTTTGGCTTTGATAATAAATGCTTTCTATTGTTTCTTGTAAAAAATCTCTTTATAATTTAAATTTTATCTAGATTTTTTTAAAATCTAGATATTTGCAGGAAGTTTTGGAAGGCATTATGTCCATTCATTTGTAAGACACAACAAAATCTTCCATATGAGACCTCTTGGTTCGCTATGTTGATAATCACTGATTCTGCACCATCTTTTAGCAGAATCTCCTTTTCTTTCTCAAACTTGGCACATTCAGAATGCTTTCACAGACCCTGCATGCAGCCCAGCTCTGCTATCTGCTGCTAAACACAAAGCAACTGAACACAGCAGCATGGCAGAACAGTCGCGCTGCAAAGGATTCCGATTCCTACCTAGGACTAATTCTTGGCAGCTTCACTTCAATAAGGCGAGTTACACACCAAGTTCTGTCCTCATCACTGCTTTTAAGCTCTGGCTCCCAGTTGCCATATGAGGTCTGTAAGCTGCATACAGGATCTGACCAACAACACTCAGCTATTACTTTACTTATGATCATCAAGATAGTCACAGTAAAGCTGAGGCAAGCATCAAGCACCCAAGTGCCTACAGCTGCAGAGCAACCAGAATTCACTGTTTGTGAAGAGAAGCCAAAACCCTTGCTGTACACGGGGAATATCCACGTGCACTATGCACAGTCCTGACCCCGAGTCTGGAGTGGTGGGCACCCAGTTCAAAGGCTCCTAGATGCCATCACTGAGGAAGTCGGACTGTGCCCTGGTGATCTTCAGTAACTCAATACAGAGAAGATTAAAACAATGCCTGGGTGCTAAAGAGGAAGATGAAACACTTTTAAAAGAAACGTACAGTAAGAATTAAGGATATGGAAGCATTTGGTCATTTAAATGACAATGTCTCAGACAAAGGCAAAAACCAAGGAATGAGGAATTCACTAAGTGTGCAGTGTGCACTCATGCATATGTAACAGAAAGACATCCAGCCGCATATCAATCATGCTAATGTCGTATTAACATCAGAAAACTCAGCTTTGTGTTACTGTGTGTACACTGGTGTAGAAATGGAGACATAACGAAAGGTGCAACTGCCACAGCTGCACCAGGGTCACTACCCCTGCAACGCCCTTCAGCAGCTTTTCCTGCAGATCAGTTAAGCAGTCTTTCATTTAATTCTTGCATAACGAAGTGAAAAAGAACATCATTCTTGAAGTCTTTGTTAAGTACTTTGGTAAATAATCCCAAGCTTTTCACTCTTTATATAGCAATCTTTCAAGGCATCCATTCTTTCTCATCACACACCTGCACATGTACTTCTAGTCAGGGTGTCACCTGTCAACATGGAGATCACTATGCAAGATCACAACCACCACAGCGGGTCTGACAAAAGGTCCCTCCAGACCTGGATGTGCTTCTGGCAGCAGCCAGCAGTGGATTCCAGGGGAGGAACAGGGCAAGCACAGACTGACTGTCCTCAAACAACCTGGAAATGAGAACATCCGCTACATTATTTCATTCTTGTATTTTTAACTCTTTTTGAAGTTTTAATGCTTATGTTTTTTCTGTGATACAGCCGCCCACACCTGTATGCTACAACAGCTGCTAGAGATTGAGAGTATAGCAATGATGCCCAGGAACTCAAGGGAGACTGAAAGCAAGTTTTAACCAGACAAGACTTGCTTTAAACGGAGGCATAGCAAGACCCGACCTCAGTGGCTGAAGACATCTCTCTGTCACATTAGGCAACCAGATTTCACTAAGACAACCAAGAAGTGTTAAGCAGAGGAAATATTATGTGATTTGCTTACGGGATTTGTGATTTGCAGCATTGGATCTCTCAGACTACTGGCTCAATGTGATCTTGGCCAAGCCACTTCTCTCTGTATTGCAGCTGACCAGATCTGCAGAGGATACCTACCATTCTTTCCAAATAATGCAAGACTCGTGTAAGGAAATGCCTGAAGAGCTGTTAACCAGGAGACAGGAGTCTTACCACAGCTCACAGCATTAGGTAGTAGAGTTCTGCAGAGGTACATTTTTTCATTTAACCAGACAATAAGTATGTGAAAGCTGAAAATGCTTCTCTTAATTGAAAAATGAAACAATCAGGAAGTGCCTTTTTCTGGAAACATGCTGCTTCCACTGCAGCATGACAGAGGTTATTTTGAACCTATTACTCTGACTGGAGTCAGCTTTAAGTAATTAAATTTAGTTATAGAAGTCTGATTTATAAATGGAACCTACAAAAGCGATTACCATAGCTTCCATTAGATCAGTAAGCAATGGCAGCTCTGTTTGATACAAATTGAAAGGAACATTATTTATACTGCACAAGAAATCACAGTAACTCAGTTCCCTTGCAGAGATTTGCTTTGAAAATGACAGTTTTCAGTGAAGAGAGTCACAGGTGGTAAATTTCAGCCATGCTCCACTCCTTCCAGTTTAAGAGCCTCATGGGCAAAAAAGACAATCGTGCCATGCAATTCAAAGGGACTATTTTGGCTCCTGTTCTGCACTCAGAAATCAGACAAAGGAAAAGCAGTTGCCTAACCATGCAAGTGCCTTACAAGTATTTTTTCACCTCAATACTGCAAGATGTAAAGGGGGACGAGAGGGGAATGTGGTTTGGTTTTGGGTGGGTTTTGCCTTTTTAATTTTTTTTTAAATACCTCTTTTGAGTTACAATAACAAAGTAAATTAAAACAGTTTTAAAATACTAATTTTCCTCTAAAAATCAAATTCAAAATACAAAAAATGGCAAAGAGGTGGTGTACAGGCAACCAGAATCTAGGCCTTCCATGTATACGCTGTCTCT